>NW_025400983.1:15323899-15325864 GCF_015345945.1 Tribolium madens | reverse complement strand
TATAAGAACGACACTCTTTGAACTCCATACACACACAATTCATTTTCGACTCCGGTGTATATAAAATCGCTAAACTCAGCGGTAGGACTTGCCTCCAGCAACGTTGCCAAATGAATTAACACATAAATGAATAAAATCATCTTGAAGACTCATGGATAAGAGTAAACTTAGCAAATTTTCAAGCGTTCGCTCTCGTTTTTCACCGGAATATTTATAATAAAGTGACCAAATATTGGAAAGTTCAAAATCAGGATATTAAAAAAAATTATCATAACAATTTTCTTTTAGAACAGAAAATAAAAAATTAAATAGGTCTTACAAATTTACCTTATAAAAATTTAAATTATATAAGAATATAGAATGCAAAAAGACAAAGAACTATTTTTAGGTCCAAAACTGTAAAAATTAACTTTATTGATTTGTGTTAAGTAATTTGTATTTTTTTTTCTTTATTGCTTTAAGAGTCCCTTAATTGTCTGGACATTTTTTGTAATTTATGCAAAACAAATTATATTTAATTTGGTCATTATAAGTGATTTTCAAGTGTTTCAGTTATGTTTTTTCAAGGGGCCAAACGGAATGACCACATTTGAAATTACATTTAATTAACATACAAGGAAACTCTTTTTAATTTAAAAGACACTTTGTTTTGCAAATGAAAATTTGAAAAACGGTACATTTAGGTCTGTTTGTCCTTAAAACTTAAATCGGAATCAATCAGGACATAAACGGAAAACAGCCTAAGACAATAAAAATCTAGACATGTCCTGTCTAAATCAGAACGGTTAATTACCTGAATATAGTCATTATTTGTTAAGTGAAAATTTGTGTTTTTTTTAAGTTCTAAATATTTTCCGAGATAAGTATAGTAAAATTTTAAATTCCCACACATATTAACAATATAATAAAATATTAATTATATTTAAAGACAACCTTAACACCAGAAAAAAATTGCTTAATTTTTGTATAACGGATTTTACATTTAGGTTGTACTTTTTAAGTATCTTTAGAGACTTTTGTACTTTATAAGTTTACAAAAACATTGTTATATGCGTTGTAGATATGTTATTAAAAATTGTTATCAAAAAGATGTAATTGGTGTTTAATGATACAACCTTAAGGTTCTAGAGCTAGACCATAGTTTTTGAATCCCAACTATTTAAACTTTTCTTATCAGAATAAATTTTTTAATGAGTTTTGACATAATGTTTAATTAATTGTTGATTTGAATGTTTATTTACATTGTTTTATTCGCGATTCATATCCAGTGTATTAAATTTTAATCAGTTTGTTAATTTGGGTTCCTTCAATCCATGATAGAACTTTTGCGGTTTTCTAAGACTTAAAAGAAAATTAATCTCTAAGATGAACGCATATTGAGAATGATCACACAGAATTAAAAAAGAGAAAATTATTTTGACTCTATCGCTAGAGGTACAATTTCTACTATCATTTTTTTCAACACAAATAATAAAGATCATTTTATTTTTCTTACTACATACATTTACAAAAGTTATYTATTAAAAAATAARAAAGTTGTACGCATTCTTATCATCATTATTATTACATTASATTAATAAGCAAACAAAAATATTAACAAATTGAAACCAATCTCTATTAGATGTGACTATTAAGTTTAACTCTCAAAATTGTGCAGGTATGGTGCTTTTTAGGAAATCCCGACATTAATTTTTGAATCTGCATACATTTTTTTTAACTTTCTAAAAAAAAAAGATTTTTAAGAGTTTTCTAAAAAAAATAAAGTTGGATGTTAAATCAAATGTTGAGTAATTATGGTTTTCCAGTTGCAATTCATATTTAATGTTCTAAATTTCAGGCAAACAGATTTGTAATTTGGTTTACTTTAATTTCGAAATAATTTTTATTTTAAATTTGAAAACAATAAAACATTTATTTTGTAGATTATTATTGTTTTATTAAGTTTTAATTAGTTAATTTTTATTA
>NW_025400983.1:15302780-15320686 GCF_015345945.1 Tribolium madens | reverse complement strand
AAAAAAATAAAAAAATATGTAGAATTCAAAAACAAAACAAAAAATTCGAAAATTTTGATACTTGATAAAACATCACATTTTTATAGTACTTTATCATTCATCAATTAGTTTTTCCAATAAATAGTTTAAGCAAAAAACGTTTGGTTCCATACTCTTTATTCACCTGGTATGTAGTGCATGTGTTATAAGTTATAATAACAAAATAATTTAAAAAGATAGCTTTTTTAAACATATTCGAAAAAATTAATAAGAACGTAATTCTACTTTCTAATTCATAAGCAGGAACCTCTTTAAATAAAATCTACTTCTTGTAAATAAATCCGTGAAAAGCCACCCAAGCATGGCTACTAATTATCGTTTCTTGACACTGACAAATGAAATGTAATACAATTTGAAAAAATGTAAACCTAGTGATCGTAAGAATGTTCATTCTGTAATTAATAGATCTGGCGTAGGTCCACCACACCTTAGAAATCACGGAATAATTACCATCACGAACGCTAAACCCACTGACCAAGTTAGGTTTTAAAAATCCGATAAGTCTAGAAACAGTATTTCGTGTTAGGTTCACGCCTGTCATAAAACAAGAGGGAACGTCATAACTTTTCGTTTAATTTGGCGCGAGTGGCATGATTTTTCTCGATGAGTCACGATTGGAAGAGGAGAATTTGTGAAATAAAAAAGAAAGGGGTTGTAAAGAGAGTGCAGGGGTTTGGACAAATTAAGACCCTTTTTAACTTGGGCGTAATTAAAAGTGTTGTGAATCGAATGGAAGCAAAGAAATATAATTATGTTGACGGGAGTACTTTCATCAGCCACCTGCTGAGTTGGATCGACTGCAGGGTGGACTCAGAGCCACTCCACTTCCGATCCATTTCTCTTTTCATCGACTGCCCGCGCGTGACTCCCTTATTACATTCATTTGTCATTAAGTAAAATAACGAAAGAGACGACAACGAAAAGATGAATGATCGCATCTACATCATTTTATCATGAATCGACACATTTCATCAACTATAATACAAATTATACACGGAGCAGGAGAGCGTCTTATTTCTAAAACTGTGTCATCTACAGGCTGTATACAAAATGAAGCAAATGACGCAGCACGAAACAATTGGTAAAAATCGGTCGCACCGTACGGCCGCAAAGACCAAAATTATACGGTTGAAGATACAATATAATTAAAATCATCATAAAATATACCTTATTAAACAGTAAAATCTGATAAAATAAAAATAATAATGGATACCATACTAAAAAAAATGTACCACAGACTCGAACCCGCGACAACTAAGATCTATTTAGCGTGTAATCCAGCAGATGGCACTAACGGAAACGTTAGGTTTACTACTCGGATTTCCAGTACTAAATTATTGTGCTAAGGATGTTTTCCAAATAAGTTGGATAAGGAAAGTCGTGTGATGTTCACAACAGATTTTTTAATTATTTTTCTAGTTTTTCGAAACCTATTTATAACATACTGAAGAGTTTATGCGCCTTTTTATATACACTCTGTATGTAAAAATGTTAAAAAAAACTCGTTTTTTACTTTTCTCCTAAACTCACAAGCTCATAAAACAATAATTTTTAATCCAATTTCAAAAACGTAGGCGTTCAAAAACGAAAATCTGAAAATTCGGTAGGTAAATGAAAAATAATAATTAAAAAATCTGAATGTTTTCCTAAAAATCAAAAAATTTATTTAGTCAATTTCAAATTATTATTTTATATCCGAAACAGGGGGGAAGTGCTACAAAATACAGAGTAAGTCTTTTCTAATAAAAACCTTAACCGATTTTCAGAGGCAACCCAAAATAATAAAGACCTTAACCGATTTTCAGAGGCAACCCAAAATACATTCTCACAGACAATTTGGCTTTTCTTATGTTTGAAAAATTTAAATTATTTAATTTAAATCAATAAAATAGTTGTTGATTGTTATTCATTAAATTTGTCAGTATCGTCAATTCCACTTTTTTCTAAAATGTACTCAAACGACGAAAAAACTGGCATGACCTTGATATATGGAGAATACCACAAAAATGCTGTGGATAAGTTTGTACCGTCAAAGGTACACCGCAATTTACAAAAACTATCACAAGTATCTATGTTTATAATTATAACTATAAATTATAGTTAATTATAATTATAAATTTTTCAAACAGTACATCAATTAACGCATAGTGGTATCTGAGAATGTATTTTGGGTTGCGTTTGAAAATCGGTTAGAGTCTTTATTATATTATTATAAAATGTGTTTTTTTTAATGTGGCGATGAAAATTCGAGTGTGAACGAGCCATCGTATTGAAAGTTATTAATCTGACATTTGACACCTCACCGGGCATATTAAAAATTGCTTCGTTCACAACTCACTCATAACACCACCAACTATGACGTCATTAAATAAACATCTGTTATTATACAGGGTGCGCCAGAACTCGCCCTCCGGAAAAAAATGCCATATAAGGTAAGATACCAGGAACATGGAAAAAATGTTAAAAAAATTTTATCTATAAAAATTTCGAAGTTATGAGAGTTTAAAGGTTGCACTTTGACTCTATTTATTTTTGTTGGAAAAATAATTTTCCAAGCTTTTTTGCTATAGGCTATTATAAGAGGAAACAAGAAAGCTGTATCCTAAATTGTAACTCTGTTCAATGTTATTTGTGGATTTTATTGGCAAAATTTTTGTATCTTTACCAAATAATTGTAAAAAAAAACATATACAAGATCATCAGTATCATTAAATAGATATAAAAAATGTCAAATGTCAAAAAATAAATGTCAAATTTTTTTGATAGATAGAATTTTTTAAACATTTTTTTCATGTTCCTGGTATCTTACCTTACTTGAAAATTTTCTCTGGGGTGCGAGTTCTGGCGCACCCTGTATTTTTAAAGATAAACAGTTCGTATAATCAAAGCTGTAGAAATATTATTAAAATTAAAAATTCTCATTAGTTTACTGCTCAAAAATGGAACAATTAAATAAGTCACGCGTCAGTTTCGGAATTTGTGTAGAGATTTTCGTGTTTATTGTGTTTATTGATTTAGTCAATAATTAGTAGTGTTTGTTCTAAAAAATATTAAAGCAGCAAAAGAAATAATAAAGAAACAACATTGGTAAATGACATAGTAAATGTCAGGTAAAAGTTAAAAACGCTTAGGCGAAAATACAATGTTTTTACTCCATGTCTGAAAGGTAAAACTTTTACTTGTGTTATTTAGTCATAAAAAGGTCTTTTTTTCTGACATTGCGGATAATTGTAAAAGTCACAAATAACGTTAAACATAGTTACAATTTAGGATACAACTTCCTTGTTTCGTCTTCTAAAAACCTTCATTAAAAAAACATGGGAAATTATTTTTCCAACAGAAACAAATAGAGACAATGTGCATATTTCAAACTCCCATAATTTATAAATTTTTATAGATAGAAGTTTTTTAACATTTTTTCCAAGTTCCTAGTATCTTACCTTACATGACATTTTTCTCTGGGGCACGAGTTCTGAAACACCCTGTATTGTTTAAAATGGATGCGACATTTTCAGACTCGTTGAGTGTACATTAAATCTTATAAAATACTGACCAAATAGTCCGATCTGTATATTTAAAAATCAATATAGCATTTTGGACTAACTTAAATACAAAAACTCGTTTAGAGTTTTAGAAAAGAGATGCCAAAACAAATGTAGTTTGAAAGCAAAACATTTAAAGTTTACATTTGCAAATATCCCTCAAAAAGCAGTTTTTGAAAACAAGAAGACATTATCTATAAAACAAGTAAAACAATAAATAGATTTATAAAGATTTGTAGAAAAACCATCCTAAACCTAAACTGTTTGATAAACTCAAGAAATGGGAATGTCTTATGTAAATTTCTATCGCAGATAACATTTAAGTAAAATCCAAACGTCATTTTATTTTATTTCACTGAATTTTCTTACATTTTAGGTTATTATAAATGTACTGTAATTCACTTACAACTTTAAAAAATAATTTAAATTTAAGTGGTAATAGTCAGGGACTTATTTATTATTTATAACAAAATCTGGCACACCTCTCTGCTTTTCGCCGAGCGCACTGATTACCGCCTATTCCTGTGACATCAGTTTGCCGCCCTCTGTTTACCACTAAGAAAACTAGAAAAAAATTAATACGCTAATGGTTCAAGATGTTTCTGAAACTAATTGAAACAGACATGTTTTGAAATAAAACCTTTATTATTATTTGTCTAATGTGTAACATTTAACCAAACTTGTAACTCAAATTATAATTTTAGTAGATAATCATAAACGAAGCATACAGGCTATTTCATAACTCGCGCCTCAGAGAAAAATGCCAGGAAATAAATAAAATGTACCAGAAACGTGAAAACAATGTTTATAAACTTCTATCCATTAAAAATTTTTGACAGGGTGGCCGGAAGTTCATGCACCTCCTTGAAAGGGAGTAATTGGGTAGTCCCCCAGAGTACTGAAAAAATGTTGTCACGCATTTTTTAATCAACTGATACAAAATATCGTTTTTACTTAAACGAATTTAATTTTAATTTTTTATTTTTTTTAATTATTATTAGTGGGCATAAATAATGGAAAAATCTAAATATAAGTATAAATTTGGTGCACAGAAACGAAAAGAAAAACAAAAATTAAAATTACAAGCAGCCTCTGAAGACGTACATCTAAAAACTTTTTTAGATTTTTTTTTCGGTTATTAAACCATCACGATTTCAACTGACGTCACAATCTCAATAGAGGAAACAAACTCCTTCAAAAAAAAATACTACATTACGTGACAAGTAGTTTTTATACATATTTTTATTGTATTATATATTGGGCCCTCATTTCAACTTTTAGCACTCCATATAAAAATTTGCCAGTCCGCCCCTGGTTTCACTAGTTTTACCAAATGGTAAAATCACATCTATGTTTTCGAATTTAATCGCTATATTTCTCTACATTTAATTTGAGTTAATGCCAAAAATTAATTTAAGTTACTACAAACACGACATATCGAGATATCAAGATAATTTATAATCGAGTCATTCTTGGATCTGAATATGTATGTCTGTGAAATGACAAGTCAAAAGGCAAAATCAAAAAGATGATTTTTATAACTAAATTTATGACTTATTTATACAGGGTGCGCCAGAACTCGCGCCCCAGAGAAAAATTTCAAGTAAGATAAGTTACCAGGAACATGAAAAAAAATCTGTCAAATAATTTTGACATTTATTTTTTGACGTTTGACATATTTTTATGTCAATTTAATAATACTGATGATCTTGTATATGTTTTTTTATAATTATTTAGTAAAGGTACAAAAATTTTGCCAATAAAAAGCCACAAATAACACTAAACAGAGTTACAATTTAAGATACAGCTTCCTTGTTTCCTCTTCTAATAGCCTGTAGCAAAAACTGGGAAGATATTTTTGCAACAGAAATAAATAGAGTCAAAGTGCAAAATTTAAGCTCTCATAACTTCAACAATTTTTATAGATAGATTTTTTAAACATGTTTTTTTTTGTTGTCTAGGGCATCGCCCGATGATACAGTGCGCGACTTTTCGGACAGCCTGTATTTACTGAAATTATTATTCTTACACAAATTAATTTATTTATTCTTTGAATACAGGTTAAAATCGATTTGATACGATTTGTATAAAAGAAAAATGCACAAAAATATCCTTGCTGTTGTACTAATAAATTATCCTTTTCAAAAAACCACCTTGCGATAAATTAAAACGCATCCAGTAGTTTAATGTATATCAAACAGAAAATTGTAAGAATAAATACTCCTAAAACAAAGGAATATCTGATCGTATATATTATTTATACAAATTGATTCGTTCTGAAATTGATAATATAGATTTTACATTATCACTTATTTATTTCATCTAGCTTTCATACAATGTTAGACATTATCAAACAATTTGCTTAAATAAGTAATAAGTGCAAACTAATTAATTTATGTGAGAGTTGAGAAAATTATTTCACTGAATTACTGAACGATGTGTGAATTGGAAAGACGTAATGAAGCAATCAAAAAAGGACGCAAAAAATTAAAAAGAAGTGAAAAAAGTGAAATGACAAGCTCGTTTGCAGCACACGTATGAAATCTGGAAAAAAGAGAGGGCGAACAAACATTTAGTTTACACACGCATATGACAGAAAAGAAAAGAAAGATAATAATATTCAGGGAAAGAGGACATAGCAGACAAAGGTAGAATAAACATGGGAGAAAAATAGAGAGATAGTGAAGAAATTCGCAAAGGTACGACGAGAAAAAAACCGAAAGAATGAGCACATAAACTGGTAAGAAAGACAAACAGAATATTAGTATTAGAGCAAGTGTGAGGATTGGAAAAAACAACGTGCGGTAAAAATATAGATACAGGGTGTTCCGGTTTTATTTTTTATATTTATTGTTACAAATTTGAACAGGTGATAGAATATTCAATTTTAAGATAAAAGTTTCCTATAAACATGCATAGAAAAATTTTACATAAAGAAGCTACATCCCTTGAAAGGGGTGCATCTTTTAATGGATTTTTTCCAATATTTCAGAAACCATTGTAGATAAAATTACAAAATCTGGTACAACTAATAACTTTTATACGCCCAAACTTGTCATTTTCATCAGTCACAAAATTCTAAATTTCATAGCAAAAAAGAGGTTCTTGTGTTTTTTTCGATACAACTTACCGTTTTTGAATAAAATCAGTTTACAATTTGTCTTACAGACCATAAAGCAGATAAAATTTTAAAAAAAAATCGTTTTTCCGTTTAAGACGCCCGTGATTTTGACAACTGATCTTTGAATGCGTTCGTTTATCAGCTGTACCAACTTTGTAATTTTATCTATTCTGCAATTGTGGGAAAATCCCATTAAAAAAGCATCTCTTTCAAGGGGTGTAACTCACTTACATAACATTTTTTGATACATGTTCATAGGAAACTTTTGTCTTAAAATTGAATATATTCTATCACTTGTTTAAATTTGTAACAATGAAAACGAAACACCCTGTATATGTTGATATATCAGATCAGATGTGTAATGAAATGATGGACAAGTCTAAGATCATCTGAAAAAGTTAGAAGCAATAGAAGCAGTCCACGAAAGATACTGGAAATAGCTGCTAGACAGGGAAACGCCAAGCTTCATAATGATGAAGTTACTCAAAAAAGAGAAAACAACAGTTAAGTTCAAAACGAATAAAGAAAAGAACAGAATACAAAATATTGCATGAATGCTCAAAGACGAGAACAAAAATGTGAATGAAGAAATACCCATAAGGTACTGGACGAAACGGGCAGAGGCGTAGAATGAATAAAGAGTGTAGAGGTGAAGAAAGAAGAAGTCTGCCACAAACGAGACAAATATGTTGTTATTTTTATTATTGTTATACCTACATTGTATTTTGACTTTAATAAATAATCAAATAAAACCAATGATAATTATTACTCTCTATTTCTATAATAATAGAGACTGCAATCGGATGTTTGTTTACAGTAAAACCTCACTAATTCAGACAAAACAGACCAAGCTAAAAAAATACTAGGGCTATTGTAGATAACAAAGTCATATGTCTGCGCACAACCTGTTTCCGAAAATTATCTGTAAAGTTGATTGTCGCTTTGTTTACTCCCATGAAGTATTGAGACTGAAAAATCTGGTGTAAACATCACACGACTTTCCTTGTCCTACTCATCTGGAAAATATCTTAATAACGACAATAATTTAGTGTAACCTTTGCGTTAGTGCCAATTGCCGGATTACACGCGAAATAGATCATAGTACCCATTTTCGTGCTGCGTCCCCTTCCCACAAGTAACTTACATACCAAATGTCAAGTTTCTAGCTTTTATCGTTCTCGAGATGTGCTGTTTACCAACTTTTTTGGTGTCTTGAAGCTATAATTTGTCCAGAAATGTAAAAATCCGGGTAGGTCAAATTTCAGCCGATTACAATATTTTCCTTATAGGATAAGGAAAGTAACAAATTAGAGTTACGAGTATAATGAAAAAATAAATATTACCCATCCAAAACTTGTTTTACAGGCATTTTAAAGCTTTAATCCGGACAATCGGTACTCCAATCAGAGTTCGGTCCATTAGCGAGACTATACTGCAGTTTTTAGAAATATTTTGTTAGTATTCAATCAACTGCAGTAGTTTAGTATGTAAGCTTTGTTAAAATAAACATAAAAGCTTATGTAAATATGAAGGAAACTCAGTCTGCCAACCCAGTTACACACGACCTGTCCAATGTTTCTGCAAATTCCGTTCATTCCAGGATGATGCCTCTAAAATATCGATCATTGTCGACCGCGGCCTCCAAGACGGCCGCCCCCAGGCCGGCCACGGCTTACCGTATGCATGTATAATTGAAACAAATCAGTAATCCGCGCCTTTGAGTGCTTTGAATGTACGTTTCGTGAGGGAACGAACGGTCGTGGGTTTGAGATGCACGGCACCGTGAAATTACAACAGCGTCGCTCCCTGGGGCTATCCGCCGCCGCCGCCGACCGACATCCATCTCCCGACCGGCTCCGGACGACGCTAGAGACGCTGGTCACTACGATTAAGCGACGCACCGGAGTCATACACTTCACATAATAACTACATAGACGTTCTTATTCCTCACTCCGGAAGAATACAATGGACGACCTCGACTCCGGACCCCAAAGCACATTAAAACACTAGGAGACACGTTTATTTATGCAAGTTGGGGTCAGACTATAAGTGGCTATTTCGGCCAATTACGGAGCGCTTCCAACACAGGAAAATCGATGGGGTGGACGTTTGCCGAAAGAAATTTGGATTTCAAGCGTTTGAAGTTTTCAAGTATTAAAGAAGTTTAATTTGTATGCTTCCCGTATAAAATAACATTTCAGTTTCTAATAGACACCCAGACGGTATAAAAGTCAAATTTCTGTTTCGCTAAATCTACAGAAATATCAAATCAAAATATTCTATTATTGTGAATTCAACTTTAAAAATCTAAAAACTTAGTTTTCGTGACGAAACAATACTTTAAGTAAAGAAAAAGACTAATAATAATCATATTGCAAATAAGTATCGAGAGATCAAGATCATTTGTCTTTGAATCTGAAAACGTATGTCCGTTTTTGAATTAACTGTCAAATAAAATTACAAGACAAAAGGTCTTATGAAAAAGTCGCCGACGTACTCGTATAACAATAAGATCGTTCTTTTTGAAGGTGAATCGTAAATTTAGTTATTAAAATCATCATTTTTTTGATTTTACCTTTTGACTTGTCATTTTGCAGACATACGTATTGTAATAAAATTTTAGATTTAGTATTTGTTTGGTATTAGAAATATGTGTAGCATATTTTCCAAACAATTAGTCAATTAAAAAGTGTAAAGAATTCATTGAATAAACGTTATGGTGTGTCTGTTTTATTTAAAAGAACCGCCAAAAATAGACCAATGAGAGGTACGCCCAGATAAATGGATCAAAAGTGGAAACAAAGTGTTTGTTTTGTTGCTATAGGAATGTTGACTTCAAAGCGTATATAAAGGAGAACGGGCCGCCACACCGGCAGATTCACTTGAGTCTCCTTCCGGACCTCTTCGGACGAAATCACCAGGACGTCTCTTGGTGGAATAACTTCAGGACTGCCTATGAAGGATTGTACTCTTTGGACATCTTCAAAGAATACGGTCGAGGGACCTTCTTCCGTCGTTAAACCACACCTGCCCCAGGACAGTTTCTAGGAGCCGAGTTCACCCCTGAACACGGGCCACGGGATCCCTTCCGTGGTAAGGGCTTAACATCTGGGACTTCTTCCAGGTGGTGTCACTTCCTGGACCTCTTCAGGAAAAGCAACCGACGGGACTTCTCCCCTCAAAATTCACCCGCGGAGGACCTCTTCTCCGATGGCCAGAGTTCACTAGGTTCGAGTTAGAGTTTGTATTGTAGAGTTTGTTGTTTTATCTGTTGTTACTGTTGTTATAGTTACTAAATAAATTTCTCTTTTCAATCACCTGTGTTTAATTCAATCGAACCTCTCCATTCCTCTCCACTGTATAAAAGCTGGCCGGAAAGGCATTCTTATGTAGTGTAAACCTGGAGAACATCTCCATATAGTTCTTTTCCAACTTTTAGGAAAAAGTTTGTGGCGCCCGGTTGAAATAAGTAAATAGTAAAAGAAAACGCATTACAGTATTCAGATCCAAGAATGAATCGATTATAAATTATCTTGATATCTCGATTGTACCTAGGTGTTTGTAGTAACTTAAATTATTTACTCAGATAAAATATAGAAATATAGCGAACAAATTCGAAAACATAGATGTGATTTTATCATTTGGTAAAATTAGTGAAACAATTTTGTTACACTAATTTGGTAACATCAAATAATTCAAAACAATTTTGCATATAATTATGTGAATTTATATACAACCATCAAAAACGTAACCAGTCATCTCTTAATAAAAGTTGTGTTTAGCATTGTAAATTCATTTTTAAATTCTTACCACTATTATATTTAAAATATGAATTATTTATAAATATATAAAAACACACGAGGGTGGACAATCGACTAATACTGGTGACCAATTTATACCTAAAAACCAGATTCAATGGACTTAGAACCAAAGCCGGAGCCACAATGTGACCGACTAGTACAATGTTTGTACTGTTTATACTTATACAGGCTGCGCCAGAATTCGCACCTCAAATAAAAATGTATGTAACGTAAGATACCAGAAACATGAAAAAAATATTTAAAAAATTCTATCTATAAAAAATTCGAAGTTACAAGAGTTTAAATTTTGCACTTTGACTATATTTTTTGTCAAATAGAAGTTTTTAAACATTTTTTCCATGTCTCTGGTATCTTATCTTAATTGAAATTTTTCTCTGGAAACGCGAGTTCTGACACACCCTGTATAATTATAGAAATAAATAGAAGAGATCAGAAGGAGCTTTTCTACATTTGTTTTTGGAATGACGGAAGTAAATTTTGATCAAATGTTAGTAGGAATTAAATTTTGTAAAGTTTTAGTTAAAACTTCTGAGCTACAAAGCCCAACAAATAATTTTTAAAAAACTCACAAAATCACGAAAGCCAAGTCCACTAAAGTTGATATGACTATACATTTTTAAGAACTAATCTCCAATAAATCAATGATTGTATTTTAGGACATGTTTTGAATTTTTAAAATAATTTTAAAAAACAAATTCATAAAAATAAATACTTTTATGAGAGAAAAAGTATGCCAAAATAAAAATCTGTTTTATTCAAGCAAATCTTGATTTCTTGCAAATAATTTACTTAATGTTGATTATAACATTATAATTGATTTAATTATTTTCATTAGTACATGTCAATTCGTTTACGTCAAACATAATTAAGAAAATGATATACGTACAAATCAAATTAATAGAATAATTCCAAAATTTACACTTACGTAAATACATTAGATCATAATTTGCTACAATTTATTGACGTTAATTATTTAATTTCAAAATGTATGTAAAAATTAAGCAGAAATAATTTAATCAACCTGAGGAAATTTCTCACGTGTGATAGATATTATCTTTTTTATTTCCTCAAGTCAGGTACTATTCGGACATTGCAACTTGTAACTAAGTTCTAAGTTGGAATAATGGTCTTAAGATATCGTAGACAATGACGCATTAATAATACGTGGTGGTAATACACTATCTAAGGCAAAATTAGTTTCACCAAGTTGGATTTTGTAACAAAAAAATTACTGTATTTTCAACAATTTCGGTGGGGTCAGAAATCCATTGATAATGATAATCTGATAGAGGCAATAAGAAATAAAAAAACAATAAAAAGAAATAATGAATTCTTTATAAAGGATATTTCTCTACGTATGTTTTTTTTTATTATTATGTTTACAATCCTGTAGTTTAAACCAACAACTGTAATATAATTGACATCTGAACATGTTAAACGAGACACAAATAATATAGTGTCTATGTCGTTAAATTAATAAATTAGTTTCAAGGTTGTATTACGGTCCTCCATAATTACAAGTTATAATTATTTATCAAAACTCGGTTAGTTCAACTTAAGAAATTGATGAGATGTTGGGTCACTTGTTCTTTATGAAAATTCCATCTATTTTTAGCAATTGCCAATCAATTGTTTGCCTGTGAATAAAATAAGTTGCATAAGATTTATAATTCATTTAACTGATTCCAATTATAGAAACGGTTATACATTTTATTAGTATTTGTCGTCAATTCCGATAATTCCAAGAAGAAAGTTATTTTTTATAGTAATTATAAGGCAATATTATCAAGAAAATTAACCTTCGCATTTTCATAATTATTCAAGTCGCTAATAAAAGATATTTATTGTAATTTACTCATAACTAAGATTGTGTTAAATAATTTTTATTATTCATTTTAGAAATTTGTCCAACTCATCTATTAAGAGTGTGGAAATTCCCTCACGCGTGTAAAATGATTTGAATTAACATCATTATTAACACGAAAAAAATGCTAATATCTGATTTAATTAGTCAATGCAAAGTTAATTATGCGGATTAGAAGGATGTAGTACTAGGTAATTTAGAAAATTTAATCAGTGGTTTCGAATAATTTATTTCTGTTTGAATTATGAGCTCAGCAAGTGGAGAAAGACTTATGCAATGTCATTGTTAATGTTAAGGGTAAAGAGAAACAACTAATAGACGACAGATGGCGCGAAATTTAACTATACAATCGAAATTCTGAAAATTCGCTTTAACCTGGTTTTATAACCATAACCACAACGAAAAAGTAATTAAATAGTATATTACAATACAAGTAGTAGATGACATTCATTCAAACATAAAATACACTAGACTGTTAACGCACCCAAACGTGTTCATTAATAGCATTATTAAAAAACAAATACTTTTCAACTCGCTTTTCAATATACTTGTCTTTCTATTTATAGTTGGACCAAAACCAAAGTTAATAAAAAGGCTAATTCCAGGATTTAAATTTATAATTTTTAAGAAAATGGTTTATTATTCATCTTTTATGACTTACACAACTCTTCGTTTAAAGTGTAAACAGACCAAAACTTGAAACTTTTATATTAACTCTCCTCATCATCTTAGAAAAGCTCTCGCCTTTGAGCTTAATCCAAGTAAAAAAAGCAACATCAACAGGTGGTGCAAACTCCGACCGCCATCGCCATCCTTCTCGACCAAATTCCGCCATGTTCATTGCGTCCATTTCTGACCGCAGCTTCAATATTAGCGCAAAGCTAGATTGCAACATTGTAGATTAGTCTGTGTTTATTCAGTAAGTTGAAGGGGAGCGGCGTTAAGGGACACCGCCCCCCTAAATTTATGGTCAAGTGATAACCTTTGAACGTTGTTCTGTCCTCAAAGCTGGCACTGGTATATATTTTTGTGCCCACTTGAGGTTTTAATGAGGATGAGGGATGAGAAGCCAGCCACCTTATTCGATCTGGTCAGAACTACCGCCCGATATTGATTTGGGATGAGTTTATTAGATGAGTTTATATTGTAAGTTTGCAAGTTAGACGAAGCTTTGTGTGGACGGATTGTTGTAAAACATGATACGATACGCTGATTTAAACTCTGTGTAGAAGGAAAAAGCAAAGAATAAAATTGTGGTGAAAGTGGGTAGAAAGCGATAATACCGACCGTGACTGAGGTTGACGTTTATTGTTTTTTAACTTCAAAAAGTTAATAACCTAATTTAGGAACTGCATTTATTAGACTAACCAGTTCAATACAACAAAAGATGCTCGAAGGTACCATCATTGGCATCAATGGTTCTAAAAGATACAGGGTGTCCGTTTTTCGAGCTCTACGATGGGTATCTCAGTTATTATAAGAGATACGAGGTCGGTTAAATTAAGACAAAGTTGTGCATTTTTATGCTGAACAATTATCTAAATTATCTGTCATTTTCAGTTTTTGAATTATTACAAAAAAAAAACGGAAAATTTTTATTTTTTCAAGCGAAACATTTTCAACTAGGACGTTCTTAAGGCACTTTTTTTTTTAAATGTAAATCTGTCAGGGCGTTCTTGATATCAGAGTTACAACACTCAACTTTGGGTTTTCTTACGGACGCAACATTCAATTTCTGTATTTTAGAAAAGTCTTTTTGTTCCTAAGTACAACGATATGATATGATCAAATTTTACATGCTGATCAAAATTAAGAAAAAGCGTTTTTGCAAAGAGTGCTTTGGAAAAAACGTCAACAATTTTTTTTAATTTTCTAATTAACAAACTAAATTTTGACAGATTTAAAATTAATAATTTAAATTTTGCAAACGCCAAATTATCTCTGAGAATGTATTTTGGGTTGCGTCTGAAAATCGGTTAGTCTTTATTAGGTATAAATGACACACCCTTTATAATTTTAAAACTGGTTGCCCGAAACCTGCATAGGAATTTAAAGTTTTTGAACATAATCAAAAAATCAGTCTTTACGATATAAATAACATGTAATTTTATATAAAAAATTTTCCTCTAATAATAATAATCAGAATTACAGACTGTTCATTGTTCAACCTAAGAAATCTAGGTGTGACAAATTTTAATTTTTGAAACAACAGTCTTATTGGATTTTGAACTAATATTCAAATTGAGCATTTTTCACATTTATATAAATATTCTTAGAAGAACATAACAATCGTCTGTAGATTAATCTTACATTATAAACACTTACATAATAAAAAATCACAATTGAAAATAATGTGACATTTAGTTGAGCTGGACGAATTATAGCTTCAAGATACCAAAAAAGTTGGTTTGGGCCATTGGGTCGTGTGTGTGTGTGTCTGTCTGTAAACAGCATATTTCGAACACGATAAGAGCTAGAAACTTGAAATTCGGTACGTAAGTTACTTGTAGCAAGGGAGCAAGGGGACGTAGCACGAAACAATTGGTAAAAATCGGTAGCACCGTTCGGCCGCAAAGACCAAAATTCAGCCGTAAAGCGGCCGCAAAATTATACGGTTGAAGATATAACAAATTCATGAGGATAAAAATAATTTGGAATCATAGAAATATACCTTATTAAACAGTAAAATGTGATAAAACAATAATAATAGTGGGTACCAAAAAAAAAAAAAAAAACTGCACCCCAGACCGAACCCGCGACAACTATGATCTATTTCGCGTGTAATCCGGCAGGTGGCACTAACGCAAGTTAGGTTTGCTACTCGGATTTCCAACACTAAATTATTGTCGTTAGGATGTTTTCCAAATAAATAGAATAAGGAAAATCGTGTGATGTTCACACCATATTTTTTTAAAGTAGGTAAACATAGAGAATGTTTAAAGGAAAATATAGTATACAGTGTTCCATTAATAATTATCCGACGCTTTTTTATTTATTTTTAACAAAACTTAAACACCCTGTATACAGTCCAACCCAGCAAACTTTGAGGTGTCAATTAAAACCAGTCACGTTGCACCTCTATTGGATAATTAAATGACTCGAGTAATTTCAAATCTTGGTTAGTCATTATAATTTTACACTTTATGAACTATTTTATATAAATCTAAATGAACAGAATGTTTCATTTCAATAAGAAAAACTTCTGTTACTTGTTCAGATTTAATAACTTTTCGGTTCACTGCTTTAGGTTAACTATTCTGGGTCATATTAATTTTTAATCAAGCAATTGTTGTCGCAATTCTCCTAATCCCACTTATTATTACTCGCTGACAATATGTGCAAATTTTAGTAATAAATAATAAACATTTTAAAAGATGACGTAACTACTAAATGCCTATTGTGATATAAATAGGCGGTAGTTCCAACCGGTTCTTCAGTAGGTGTTATTGAAAGTATCATAATATTTAATTAATTACATCAATCAGTTTAGTAATTAATAAAAATAGAAGATAATTATAAAGAATGATTTCAGGACGCTTTCAATTTACAAACTTGATATTCCTTGAATATGGAGTAAAATTATCACAAGAACAAGATTAAAAAAATCGATTATAACTTAGACATAATTTTATATTTATTAGCAATTTACAATTAATTGTTATGTTACAGTTCAGCTACCATTACATTTGATGATAACGTGTTTTTAAAAGGTACTTCCTCAACTGTCCAATTTTAATCTTCCCAATTCTCATATCCTTTAGAAAATGAGTGCAATTATTAGTTTTCACATCAGTACTTCCTTTCTTTAGTGGTAAAATCAAAAGCAAACCCATTTAATACAATAATAATTACAAACGAATCTGACTACATAGGATTTCTAATTTCATCATCTCAAACGCATTATTAGCTGCTTTGTATTTTTTTTATTTTGCGAAATTATTGTAAACAACTCATTATTAACATAGTCATTAGTATTGAAACTAACATTTCAGGAATGGTAACGCAATGATATCCCTGTTTGTAGTCAACTAGTAGTACACTTTCGAAGAAAATTTCGATTTTTTCACCTCAAAATTATGTAAGGCATTAGTTGACCCGGTCGCAAACCAAATAAACAGTATGCTAATAAGGATTTATTTATGTAACTACAGTGGAAAGAATTCAAATCGTTCTAGACAACAAGAAATGCTGAGAAACTTAAAGACACTTTAAAGTTAATGTGGTTTACTTTGTTAAATCTGTACATTTTAAACAACATTTAATTTGAAGCTTCTTTAATTTGAATATGAAACTGGTCCTAAGAATAATTGAAAAATAACTTTATTTTTTATTACATATTATATGGCGTGTCCTAAAAGCGTCGAATGAACTGTACTCTAACTTAAACAGGGTGTCTCAGCAAGTTGGTAAAGTCCATCATTGAACTTTATATAAAATTTAAAAAAATATATCGGAAATTGATACTAATCTAGTGCAACGCTTGAAATTATTTTGAGTTATACAGCGTGTCCCAAAAGAGTTACAATACAAACTTAGGTTTTTTAAATGAAACACCATGTGTTTGTTAGCATATTTATTCGGATGTAGCTTTTCATTACAATGTTTTTACGAAGCCAAACTTTTATTTGTCGGTTTTGCTTAGTTTTTGAAATAAGTTGTTTTTTTGACAAAAACGTACAGTCGAACAAAATGAAAATGACGCCTCAATAAACCAGCCCCCGCTGGATGCCGCAAGGAAGCATGGTCGTAAATTATCGGATTGCAAACTTGACGTAGTTTCAAGAAAAATTCCTTTAGGAGCCGGTTTACAGAAAGCGAAATGAAAATTTAATTCAAAATTAAACTAATTCGAATTAAGTTGCCATTTATTTTGCATTGACACACGTCAAATTAATTAAATGGAAATATTAATTTTTTTTAATAAAAAATTTAACAAACCATTTCTTAATGCATTTCTGCATTTCTTTATGCATTAATAATAACATTGACAAAAAACAAATCATTATCACTTAATATTTTTTTAACTGTTTTTGCAAAATAAAATTAATTAACATAATTTTTGAACGAAATAGACTTTCTCTATTTTAAACTTGATTTTATGTAAAACAACAAATGAATTAAACCATTGTTTATTTGCGAGAAGAAGGTTTAATTCCACGTGTGCCTTTACCGCGAGTGGTTTAATTCTTTGAGCATAAAGCGAAATTAAAATTTACTTCAGAATTATGCTAATTCCAATTAAGTTGACATTTATTTTGCATTGACAAACGTCAAGTTAATTGCGAATTAAAATATAATTGCGATTAACACGTTCTGTAAACCGGACCTAAGTTTTCTATTAGTTTTGTAATTGTCATTGAAAAGAAATCAAAATTATTTATTTAATTAAACCAAGAAAAAAACGGTAAAATTATTTCAAATATTATAGTTTTGCAACAAAATTTATTTTTTGATATTTGTAATACTTTTAAATTAAATAAAAATGTTTAGTTTTATAAATACACAATTTAACAAAAACC
>NW_025400983.1:15182364-15302633 GCF_015345945.1 Tribolium madens | reverse complement strand
TTATTAAATAATGATTTGTTTTTTCGTCAATGTTTAATTAATGCATAATTTTCTTCAAGAAATGGTTTGTTAAATTTTTCATTAAAAAAATTACATTTTCATTTAACTTAACCTTTGTCAATGCAAAATAAATGGCAACTTAATTCGAATTAGTTTAATTTTGAATTAAATTTTCATTTCCCTTTCTGTAAACCGGCTCCAAGAGGTATTTATGTTGAAACTGCAATCCGATAATTTACGACCCTGTCTGGTTGCGGTTAGAAGGGTCGGCACCCCGCAGGGGCTGGTTTATTGAGGCGTCATTTTCATTTTGTTCAACTGTACCTACTCTCTTTAAAAATGTATTATAAAAATTACAAAAAAATATTTTTTACTACCCTAAAGAAAAAAGTACAAGCTGTAATATTTTTTTGTGTATTGCAATTATAAAGATAAAAAAATGAAGACGTTTGTTCAAAGTTCAATAACTTAAAATGTTTAAATAAAACATCTGTTTATTGTTTTTGCATCTAAGAGGTTATTAAATTGTCTTTCCAAAAATATTTAGTTTTGAGTGCCTAGAATAAATAACTAAAAAGGTATTTTATTTTAAACAATAAAAAAAACAAAAATACAGTACGTCTTATGAGAGAACAGTGTAAGCTTTAATTTTGTATAAAAAAAATTGAATTATAATTTACAATAATTGCAATTACGTATATTGCACAATGTTCAACATCTCAATTAAACAATAATTAATTCACTGACGATATTTCAACATGTCTGTGAGATTTAAAGTATAAAACGCTATTTTTTTTAATTGTGGGACAGACATTTGAATAAAGATCATTACTAAAGTGTGTAAAAATATTTTGTCAACTAACACTACATGGTAAACCAATTAAGACAGCAACACAATTAATCAGAATATTATCATTATCATAAATTTATATAATAAAGAATGTGAAAGACTTAAAGCAACAAAACAACAAAAAGTAGATTGTTGGCTCTCCCACATCCGTTAACATTTTAGATTTATATAGGGTGTGTATATAAAAATTTTATCAAATAAAGCATTATAATATTTTTGTATTATTATAATGTCCCGGATATTAAGTTACGATTACATAAAGTACTCACATATAATTAATTAATTATTACAAGTTGATTCGACTTTTATAAACACTTATTCCAATTGCAAATTTGAAAAAGGACTCTTTTCAAGTTTTTTTTCCAAAATAGACTTTGTCGCTCTGTTTCCATGTATATGGAAATTATTTGTTCAGTTTATTTCAGTTCAATTGTTGTTCGTTTTGTTGTTTTAGTTTTTTTTATTCGGATATTTATGTATTTGCAGCACAATGTAATCACAAGGGACAATAAATACAGGGTGGTTTCGTTTTAATTAGCGAATAGTAATTGTCCCAGAAAGAAATAGCAAAAAATTGCATGTATGTTTAATATCTCCTCGTAGCACCTAAGTAAAACCGGTTGTACGTATTCGGAAATTTAATTTTCTAATAATTATTTTGATGCCTTTGAGATTCCTCATTACTTACTGGTCCTTGAATGGAATTGGACCCTGTTGCTGTTTCTGCATTTTTTCTCTTTTTTAAATATTACAGAAAATCACCGTTTAGAACATATTAAGAAAAGATGAGAACAAATTCCAAATTTTGGCGCCATTTCTTGCGATAAGAAAGCGTTTTTAAACAATTGTTTATAGGTCAAACCATGTTCTAACCAATTCATGAATTTTTGCCAGTTAAAAGAAAACCATCCTGTATAGTAAAATGTTAGTATATTTATTCTCTCTAAAAAAAATGCCACTTCTGCTAAAATTATCTGATCGTTTATTTAATTTTTCTATTCGCTTTTCTTTCAAAGATACTATTTTGTAGTAGGTATATACAACGGTCGGTAATTTAAATTTGTTTTCAAAGTTTTCAACAAAAATGTATTTTCTAATGTCTTATAGACATAAGCCTTTTAAGGTAATCTAATTTTTTCTGCAAAAACTAACACTGACAATTTCATTATTTCTATTTAAAATGTAAAATCAGTAAGAAACGGTTTAGCAAACAAAGTTATTTAACTTGTTATTTATTTAATGTGTTCAAATTATTTTTAATAGTCCTCCGTGTTAAAAACAATTGGTTGTATATTTTTCAGTGTAATTATGAAGTCAGCACGCCATCTATAACACATTGGTTATCCACACTCACCTCGTCTTTAGCACTCATGTTGGAAGGAGCAGGAGTTTGAAGAATGGGTGTCGCTGTTGGCCCTAACATTTCGCCGCTGTCTTCTTCGACGCTCCCTTCTGCCATGTCAGCCTCGCATCCTGACTCGTCTACAACAACAAAATTAAAATAAATACTCATCTTAGTTGTACTGTGCGTGCTATTAAGCTCCTGATTAAAGTTGGCAACATTGAATAATGTAAAGACAAGACATTTTTTGTGTATCTACAGGGTGCGCCAGAACTCGCTCCCCAGAAAACATTTTCAAGTAAGGTAAGATACCAGGAACATGGAAAAAATGTTTAAAAAATTCTATCTGTCAAAAACTTTTGACATTTATTTTTTGACGTTTGACATATTTTATGTCTATTTAATGAGACTGATGATTTTGTATATGTTTTTTTACAATTATTTAGTAAAAGTACAAAAATTTTACCAATAAAAGCCACAAATAACATTGAACAGAGTTACAATTTAGGATACAGCTTCCTTGTTTCCCTTTGCCTATAGCAAAAAAACTTGTAAAATTATTTTTGCAACAGAAATAAATATATATTGCAACCCTCATAACTTCGAAATTTTTATAGATACATTTTTTTTATACATTTTTTCCATGTTCCTGGTATCTTAACTTATATGGCATTTTTCTCTAGGGCGCGAGTTCTGGCGCACCCTGTATATCTATGTTACTTTTAATTAAACTCATGGTACCTACGACCAAGTACATACCTAGTGTTAATATTTCACTGCTTATGTAATTTTGATAAATAAATAGTTCCAAACAAATTTAAATTAAATGCGATATTCTCCATGTAATTATCATGTGACCCTCATTCGATATCATTAATCACAGGTTGTGACACTTTTCAGATCTAGCCTCAATGGACAGGTATTGCAGCTTTTGTTGAACTGCGGACGATTCTGGTGCGTAGAGTAATTATGACGGTGTGGGGTCTAAGGTGAATTCCGACTAGCATAAATTATGCAGCAAGTTTTAGTTTCGGTCGAAAACAGAGGCCTCAATTGTTAAAAATTGTAGTAGACTTTTTTAACGTATATACACGATTAATATTATTAATATTAATATGGAACCAAGCGGTTTTTTTTTAATCATTTGCCTCCAGAAAGTTATAATTAATACAATGTGTCCGTAAATGATTGAAGGATCAAGTTGGCTTTGAAATAACCTCTGAATGTGACTCTTTATATGATACTGAATACTGATAACACAAAAAATATTTCACATGTGGCAGTGACAAATTTCAGATTTGTTTTTGTTATTGCCCCTAAATATACTAAATATATACTTTCCTCTTGTGTTTTACATAAAATTTCTTTAACACTGAAGAAATTTTCAGACAAAACAATTTGTGAAAATAAAATACGCTCCTGAAAATAAATTTACATACTTCTATCCCAAAAATAACTTTCAATTCAGGTATTACAAAAAAAAGTTTTTATGGTAATATGTGGTCAAAATTTTGTCTCATCATGTGTTTTATGTTTATCTATTGATTTATGTCATTTAAAATCCTAATTATTGAATATCTGAGAACAGATATCACTTTTTCGCGTCTGAAAACAAAATGTACTGCTACTGGATAAGTACAAGAAGTGCTATGTTATAGGCAGAAACACTTTAATTAAAAAGATTGTGTAAATAGAAAAAAAAATACATAAAAAAGGTGATTTTTCTATAGCTATTAACAAACAGTTTGTTTTTTGTTTAACAAGGGCATTCAAGTTGATTTTTTATGACAAATATAAACTTTAACGATACGAGTTTTCAAAAATTACTTTAGTGCTAAAATAAAATTCCACATCCTTTTATTATGTAAAAATTTCAACACTAAGCAACCAACATTGCACATTTATGGATTATTTTGTCAACTTTACGAACGATTTTATTTGATGGCATGAATCTGGAATTACCGACTATCTTAAATTACTGTATAGACTACTTTGTTCACTTTAGAAACGATTTCAAAAAAAGATCATTTATTCACTCATTCTTAAGTATTCTTAAGTATACTAAAAAATTCAATATTCGTGAAAAAATTATCCACAATTCCCACCACAAAACATAACAATAAACGATAACAATAACAAAACATACTGCATCGTTTGAGGAATGATTTTTTTGCTTTAATGTCAAAGAGGCAAGACAAATAACAGCCGTCGTGAATTCAGTTATAATTATTTTCAAAATTTGATATCAAAAAATTGTTGTTGTTGAATAAACATGAATAAACCTGTATTGAAATGTTTTGCAAATCATTTAGTGTGTTATTATTTTATTTAAAACAAATTATAAATATTAAGACACCGCATCAAATTTCAGTCACCCTGTGCATTACAGGATATTTCCAAAAATTTTACGAGGCTTTCTCCTAATGTACGCACCCAGATATACAAAAGTCACAAAATACGGGAAACAAAAAATACACATTTAATTACTTAGTTTTTGAAAACCCATGACAGTAGTTGTCAAACTAATCACTGTTTCATTATTATTCATAAACTGCAGTGTTTCAGAAACAATTATCATTTGTTCTATCAAAAGACGACATGAATATGATTCTAGTTTATCTATCTTAATCACTAACTAACTAAAAACGATGTAATTTTTGGAAGAGTGAACAAACTAGAGAAGATTATCCAATTTTTCAAAATTTGTAATCGAGTTCGTATCGGAATATGTATTATTGATTGCATCTTACAGGCGCAGGCCTCGTAAAATTATGTAGTACACCTTGTATAATTTAATTTATTTTGGTCAACATTCATAAAGCAATCATAAAAAAATATATTTTTCATCAGTACACTTAACTGAAAGTGAATTTATAATTAAAGTGATAAAAGCAAATTTTGAATCATTAGCCTCAAGTTCAGAATGCAGCCATTCGAAAGTTAAGATTAGCACGTCAAAATGGCTTTTATTATCCCATAAACTGGTGTATATTAATATGCGTCAATTAAATAAACCAAGAAGGTAGCTATAAATTTTTCAGACGTTTATATTTTCAGATTAAATTATTTCTTAATCTTTCCGCTTTCTTGCGTACGGTTTGGGTGAGTAAAACTATACTGTAACCAAAGACAGTTATTCGCGGTAAAAAATCTAGTCTCACCTCTTTAAAATAAATTAAATTTAGAATTATGTTGTTTTCTAAGTGTCTAGAGATGGTAATTATGATACCACGATCATGTCAACAGTAATTTCGTCGCAGTAGCTATTGTAGTTCTTGAATTACATTTATCTTTCAATCTTTTGAAGAGGTAATGGGAATCAGACAACTATTATTGAATTAACTCAGTTATCTTATTATCGTTCCCATCAAACATATTTTGTAGAACAGCTTTTCCTACTTTCAATTTGTTTCAATTGAAATTTTAAACCATCTGACGAACTTGTTTACAATCAATTTCAATAGAAAACGTTTTCATTTGTTTAAATTAGAATAGACGCATAATCTCAAGAAAAATGCTAATGCAATAATAAGTATTCAGTTTTTAGTATGATGATGCACATCCTCGAGGTATTAAAAACACTTATCTCACTTTGGAATTCTTGTACAAAACGCAGGTAATTTTAATTAGTTAAACTTAAAATTAATCTAAAATCTTAATAACCGACATTAATAAATCCAGGTGAAAAATCGTGGTTCGGCTTAGGTTTCACAAAGGAAAACTTATCTAAATCATTTCGATAAACACTTAAACAAACGGCTGCCCTTTTAAAAGTAGAACTTCTCACGTAATAAAATTTATTTTAATTAATATTAATGAGCCTTTTTAGCGCAACAAAACACATGGGGTTTAGGAAAATACACAATTTGTGTTTTAAACATTCTTCTGACTCGGTATTTCCAGACATTAATATTAAAATATGTTTATAAAAAATTCGAATTCAAAAGCATGCTTCTTTGTTTAATTACGAAATTAAATTGATGCTTGGAGAAGATATTAATTACAGAAAATTTTCCTCCAAGTTTTTAGGTCAACACTAGCCAACTTTCAGAAATAATAGATTGAGAAGTAGTGCCAACTTGATGAGAATTAATCGGCAATCAAGGGAATACTACTACACATACAGAGTATTGACCTAAATCTGCACAATTGCGTCACATTTGCACAGAGACGGAATTTTAAAATATTGGGTTCAGCTAGCGTAAACAAACTTCTTCAAATCCGATACCATGTGCATCCGCTTCTGATACGTTTTCACTCCCTAATCAAAAAGTTCGGCTAGAAACATTCTACCACGTTAAAGTGTAACAGCAAAGAATGTCTTCCACTGGTAAAAAAACTAGAAATGTTTCTAATGAATACCAGTGTAATTATTATAAGTAGATAGCTTAATTATATTTGCGGAAATATTGATAAAAAGCTGCCATTAAAGCATCCTCATCTTTGACCATTTATATAATTTAAATAAAATACTCATAAACACCTTGTGATTTGATTTGTTACTTTTTCAACAAAGTGTAAAATTTATTGCTAATTTAAAACTCGAGGTTGTTTATAATACTTGGAAAGAAAAAAATGTAACTTAAAATGTAACAATTCAAACACAAAATATACAGTGTGATTTTTTGAACTGAGTGTTTTTTTGAATCATTAAAGTACTCTCAAGATATACATAGATATGAATATGTCCGGTTGACCCAACATCCGAATCTTAAAGTGCACATTTTAAAAATATGTACAGGGTGATTCTTAAATAGACCGACAGAATTTTATCACAGCTTTCCAAGGATAAATGGAAATAATCTGTGCCTTTTTTACGTTCATATTTTTTAGGGGCAGAACTCCCTTGATCCATGCCATTAACGGCGTTTATGAATTGTTGCAATAATCAAGTACATTTTCATCAAATTAATACTATGGTTTCCACTACCTGTGCTAATACTAATTAATTACGAACACTTCAGTGGCGTACGCTTTACCTCGAAAATAACTTTAATAAATTTTATTTGGAGAACGGTTAGAGTAGACACGGTTTGAGAAGAACACATTGAGTCATCACGATCTGACCGTAAGCTAGGCACCAGTGGCGTAGTGGTTCTGGTCGTGTAACGGGATACCGCGTTAAAATTTGAGAAAAATAAAAATTGACGTATATCGTATTCAGTAAGGGCAATTTTTACTTTTATTTGTAAAAATTCTATCCATTAATTAAATAAAGTGAAAAAGTAAGAACTGACTTTATAACACAAAGAAAAAAGCGGAAAGAACACAAACGACACGAACACATTAAACAGTACTAAGAGACTGATAAACTAAAATTGGAAAATTGTAATAGGTATCCCAAAAAGGGATTAACCCGCAAAATTCCAGTAAATATTGTTGTTTTAATCATCCCTACAACTTTCTTTTCAAGAAAACGATAATTACATTTACCTACTTGGAAAATTTTCTCAACAAAAGCGGTGTTGTATTTGATGGATAATTGTGGTTCCATTTTGTTTGTAATTGCAAAAATTTGATAACATTCCTTGCGAATCAATTGTCAATTAGATTTGCCTAGAATCGCACGCCAATGATGTGCCGCGCGTTGAGAGTTCGGAGTTTACCCTGAATTTAAAAGTGGACTGGGTCCGACCAAAATTCGTCCGTCGCGCATCATCAGAGATGTGTTCTTCTCAAACCGTGTCTACTCTAAACAAAGAATTTTTTCAATATTTTTTCCAGTATGTTCTCATTTGATACTACCAAGGATAAAATTTTGTCGGTCTATTTAAGAATCACCCTGTATTTTTATTACACACGAGCTGTTGTATACTGGGTGGTGAACAAGTTTTTTTTTCAAAAGAACACTATATATTTTTAAACTATTAGTTTATACGTGAAAAAAACGAACTCTGTAAATTAGCAGATGAGTCCGCAAAAACGTTTTAGGTACGTATTACAAACATTTTTTTTTGTAAAAGCTCCCAAAAAAAAACAACTTCACAACTCCAATTAAAAAAATTTCGCCACCATAGTAACCAAATTGACTTTTTCGTCCGGAAAAGTATTTTTGGGGACTGAGTACCAAAAATACCCATTTGACGGACTATTTCATTGAGTCCGAAAAAGATTCAAAAAAACATCTATTGTTGGGGACTCAGTGCCTAAAATAGCTATTTTACCTACTATTTTATTGAGCCCGGAAAAGACTCATTTTATGGACTCAAAAAACAGCTACTTTCGGAAGCGTATACAAAAAAATTCAATTTTTAACATGTTAAAATATGTATCCAGAATATTAAAAAAATAATAAAATTAATTTAATTTAATATGTAAAACATGCATAAAACACTTTTTCTAAAAGGGTAAAGTCGCTAAGAGCACATAAAAAATTTGTTGATTTTTATATTACAAACGTTTCAAATTATTGAGATATTTTGAAATGTCCTTCGGCGTTACCAATTTGTCCTGCCTTTGAACTTTCTGATTTTTAAAATCACACGACCTAGGAAAATAAAGCAAATCTACCACTGCACGGAACAAAAAATAAGTTATAGAAGTACAAAAAATACTGTGACGATCAGTTGCACACTATGTGCGCTTCCATATGGTGACATACAGACACTATCTATTTTATACATACTCGTAGTATTAAATACATAAGCAGTTATACAACCCTTTTGAATCACTATGAATTAAGCAGTTATACGACCCTTTTGAATCAATATGAATTAAATTTTGAAAAAACAGCATATCAAATAAGTAACTAAAGTTCAAAACTATACACAAAAGAAAATTGAAAAAAACAGTTCCGGTAGCTACGCATAGAAATATGCTACTAACGTCGATTTTCTATTTGATTTAGGTATTGATTAGAATTGCAATAATTTGCTTAACTATTTCAATGTCAACATGTGGAATATTATTTAGCTGCCAATTTATTGATTATTATTATTATTGTCAATCAAGTCTACAATTCAGTAACTTGGTATAAACTCAAGCCACGTGTTTTTCAGTTTGACCACTTAATCACCTTCTAGTATTGCTAACTTTTCCAATGTGGTAGACTACAGAAATGTGCAAAACGAAAAAAAAAAAAAACGCCAAACCAATTTTTCAAAACTTATTATAGATGTCCCACGTAAGATTTATGGACCTAATATCTCTATTATTTGCTAATGGATTCTAACAAAATTTAAAATGTAGATTATTAAGTAGGTAGATTTAAATATCGCATTACTAAAACAATCCTAGCCCTTTGCATGCGATTTTACAAGATGCAAAAAATGGGCTGCTATAAAAAAAAAGAACGGTATTACCGAATTTTAGTCATCCTTGGCTATCGGACCACAATGACATTGATATTTGATGTTTATTGTCTCTTTAACTTTAAAAAGCTAATAACGTAATTTAGGAACTGAATTTTTTGGATAACCATTTCAATACAACAAAAAATGCGCCAAGGAACCACTATTGTCATCAATGATTACCTTAATTTACTACAAGATTTTAGGGTTGTACACAACGGTACTTAGAGACGTTAAACCATTGTTTTAGAGCTAACTTCTTTCAAAAATTAGATCAAAATTTTAACAACATAATCAACGGATTCAAACGAGTGATTTATTTATTTTTTTGTACGGAGGTCTATTTTTTGGTGCTTAAAAATATCAATAGAAGTTTCGCTCAATTTTAAATTAAGAAAATATGTGTTAATTATTTTCTTGATGTAATTTTATTAATAATAATTGAATCTCCACCTTCTAAGTTTTCTACATTTTAAATTTCATAAAAACCCTGCATATGTATTCAAATGGAACATAAATATACTTATTTAATATACTTATAAAATTTTAAAAAAGAATATGGTTCCTTGTTTAAAAGTTCAAGTTGTTAAAGATCATAAATTTTATATTTTAAATCATAAATTATTATGCTTTTATATAAAGCAATTTTTTAACTTAGTTCGTTGAAATCTTTTCTTATTTTACAGCAGTCTAATGTTTCTTACTCTTGAAACATTATTTTGTCTTCGTTTCCCTATATATTTTTGATTTCTTTCAAATTTGCTTTTTCTAATACCCACACTTTTTAAAAGCTAATCATGAATAATTCAGGCAATTTGCCTACGTCTAATAATACTATTTTCTCCCTCGTTTTTGACTAATGAGATGGTACCTACCTACTTTATTTCCTGTAGAATAAAATAACGCAAGCATTTGACATTCGGCAAAGTTATCATTTTCTTATATCATTATTATTATTAACTTAGTCTGTTGGAAGTAGAAAAGTTTTGTATCCAAATCTGGAATATACATCGCTAATGCTTCAAAGGAAAATGCCCTCGGCTCTTTTTAATCCCCTCTGGCATACTTACATCCTCTGTATTAAAATAGTGACTAATACATAAACAATTATTATGTAAGTACTGCACATTATCAAATTTATTACCGATTATTGCATACTGGCCATTTATTAATTCTTACTGTTTATTATAATCATAATACTGAACATAGAAATAGTGAATAATAAATTAAGTACTGTTTAAAGTATTACAACAAAATTTGTGTATTACTATAAAAAAATACCAATATAAATAATTTACAGCAAAATTATTCTTTCAACTAATTAATGTAAAACATAAATATTTCTATAAAAATGTAGGTAATAAAATCAATAAAGAAGCCTAAACAAAGAAAAGCAAAAAAAAAACAAAATATGTGTTTGTAAGAACATGAAAAAAAGATAATTTGAGAAAACAGAAGAATCTAATGTCAAAGGAAAAAAGAGATAATACGATTAAAAGTGTATACGTACAAAAAGACGTCAGAAATCAAAAAATAAAAAAATAAGAAAATAAGAAACAAAAATGGTAAAAACAAGTAAAAATGAAGCATTAAAGAAAAGAAACAAAGAAAAAAAATGTATATCAGAAGTCGATAAAAGTTGTGAAATAGTCATTAGGTCACAGAAGATTTCATTCAAACAGCGACGATATTTTGTGAAGTGGCTCTTAATCCTTTAAAAAAGACACACCTAAAATTTTTAGATAAGTTATGAAACACCTTATACCTTAAGTATTATGGACAGCCAATAATGAGTACATACTTTGTATGTACCATGCAGCTTTTTATAAAAAAGAGTATTCCACAAATAATTCACAAAAGAATAAATAAAATGAAATAAAAAAGTAAAAATCTGCCCAGCAGCGCGTATTATTATTCAAAAAGTGATGAAATCTTTTTATTTTCATGGTTGTTACATCCTGACCTATCAAAAAATACTTTATGTAGTTCCCCGACGTAAACAAAGTAAAAAAATCACTTTAGTTGCAAAAAAGTAAGCCGTAGCACTCCCCTAATCTCCGTTGAGTAATTTCGCACTTCGCGGTATGTAAAAGGTCTCAACTTCTTCACGTATGTATGTCGGTCAGTCACCCAGCGCTCTACTCCTTGGTCTTAATTGCATTAGCATGACCCCACCCACCGCACCAATGCATATTAATAAAACATGCTGCCACTGATTTATCGGCGAGGTCGTAAAACGCTAAACGTGCCTCTTTAAAGTCACAAAACGGTACTATTGATAACTGGCTCCGGCCCTGCATCGACTTAATTCTCCAAGCCGACTGGATCAATTATATAAGAACAAGGGAGGTCGCTGAAAAAAGGGGTCCCGTCTACCAAATCTCATCGCCATTGTGTACGGTCACGCATGAACTTCGAGTGGCACGCGTTACAGCCGCCTCGCCTGCTGCTGGCGTACTTCTACAAGAATAATAAAGAATCTAGAAGCTAAGGGGTAATTTGCAAGGGGTGTCTGCACCGATTATGTCGATGGATGAAAGAGCTGCTGCTGCTGCTGCTGCTGCTGCTGCCAATTGCCGCAATTATCGAACCAAACAGAATTTACTACATGTTTAACGAGAATACGAGACTATGTTAGATTGTTTTATTTCTTGGAACTTTTGGGGTTACGTTCAGCGTTTTATAGTTGCGCAAAAAATGATTTATTTATGTCGGTATTTATAAAACAATTTGTTTATAATACGCAAACATAATACATTTGTAGTGTAGATATACAGAGTGTTACAGAACTCCCGGCCCAGAGAAAAATGTCAAGTAAGGTAGACACTAGCAACAAGAGAAAAATGTCTAGAAAATGCTATCTGTCCTAATTTGGAGATTTCACTTTTTGTTAGGTTCATTTAGTGTTACCCATGATCTTGTTTTTTCATAATTATTCAGTAATTTTTTATAGAAATACAAAGTTTCCCTAGTAGAACAGTTGAAATTTTAAGCATTCTACGGCCATTTATAGATCACTTTTCACCCTGGTTTTTCACCTAAACAAAATAATTAAACTTTTCTAATACATACTCAGTTTCGTAGAATGTAAGTGTAGATTTTGTTTTTACGTATAGCAATTTTAACAAAAACTTTATTTGTTTTATAAAAAAAGCGTTACATTTGTTTTAAAAAATTGTATAAGCAAGAGTTTGCTTGCTCGAATGTGATTTGCTGATTGCTGTTTCTTCCTTCCGTATCTAAGTTTTCCAACTTTTACAATTTTTTTACTATTTTGAAACGGATTAAAAAGACATATACGTTAGAATAAAAAAAATTATTAAAAATAAAAAGACTTTTCTTCATTTATTCTATATATTAATAACATAATTTATTTCATCATACTCGTAAGACTACGATTTTTCATTTTCTTTTAAAAAAAGTAAAAAAAATACGATTTTTATTTATTTTTTTGTAAATTTTCTGTTATTCTTTACTTCATAATAAATACAAAACTGTAAAAAATAAAATTCTTTAATTTGTGAAATAATAAGCATAAAAAATAAAAAATCGGATAGCCCATAATTTTATTTTTTTTGAAAATGTCAAAGACATGCTTTTTTAAAACTAAAATTATATTAGAAATTAGTCTTTAACCAAGCAGAGCTAAACCCCAAAAAAAAAGAATTTTTCGTGTCTTATACAGGAATCTTTTCACTTATTTAGAACACACTGTATATACTTAAAAATTATATGTATTTCAATGATTGCAAAAAGTTTATTAAAAACTAAATAAGTTTATAAAACTTAACGAAATTATCAAATTCTGTCCAAATATCAACATCAATTGTGATTTTCTTTCTCAAACTGTTTTAAGAAACCTTGCCAACACAATGATAAATAAGGTTTTGCATTTTAACATTCCTTTAAATTTTGACGGAGCTTTGGAAAACACAATAGAGGCAAATAATATGTACATGATTTGGACCTATCTTATTATTTAAAAACATTATAATTAAAAAAAAAAACTATTTACAGCAAAATATACATAAGGATAGTATTTTATCATAAATGACGCATAAAATTTTATATCGAGTTGTAAGTAGTGAAAGTAATCTCAAATTAATTCAACAGTTAAAGATTAATTTATTCAAGCTGCTAATAAATAAAAGTAAATAGTTCAACTATTTAACCTTTTTTATCAACAATTCATAAACACAAACAAGAAACTAATATAAAAAGACTATGGTCCCAAAATAGTCCGTAAAAAAATACTTTTCCAGACTCATATAATGTTGCACAGGCCGACATATGAGGTGTTTTAATTTTAAAAGCCGTTTCTTTTTATTTCATGTGTCTTGAATTCAAAAATATCCGCGCTTTCTTCCTATCACATCTAGTTTTTCTACAAAATTAAAAACACGTTTATCATAAATTTTTCAAGATTTAATCAAAAAGTTAGTTAAAATATATTTTTTCAAAGATTTTCAAGGGAAATATCAATTTCAAATATTCATAGTACGCTGATTCTGAGTGATATCTATTGCGTTTGTTCAAAATTTACGCCTGAGAGTAATTTTTTATGGACTGGTTTTTACACTTAATGAAGACATTATCGAAATGAATATTATCCAAAAATAAAACACTAATTAATACAGCCCAACAATGACCCGAATACAAATGTTAACGCTTCATTAATATAAACCCTTCAATCTAAATCAAAATATAAATATTAAATATTATAAGTCGTACCACAGCCATCGCCAGTTCTTCACTTTTCAAATTTTTTTTTCTGTATAAAAGAGTGGAGCTTCTTGGCTAAAAAATTTGTCATTAGGGTTCAGTTGTTACAGAAAAATCGTGATCATGATTTGATCTATTTCACAAAAACGTAGTTGTACTTATTCTAGTACACTGGGTGTTGTTGTTGTAATTCATATGTTTTTCACAAAATGTGACAAAAGTAGAGGAAAGACAGCTAAAACTGGATGGTTTTATTTAATTTTATGAAATAAGTAAAAAATATCGCTATATAGATTTTTTTGAAAATTTAATGTGATACAATAAAACGAGTGGTGAATTTGTAATCAGCGCCACCATAAATTAGTAATAAACGACAACAACATTTTAAACCCCAAAAATCATGTCGGCTTGTGTTATTAATTAAAAATGTGCAATGGTGATTTCAAATTGTTTCAAACTTTTCACAAAAGTTATTTTTTACGCTCATACCTTTGGTTAAAAATGGTACTCTATTATACAAACAGCAATTCTTATAGAAAAATGTGTGACATGTTTGTGCTTCTAAAAGCACCTCTATTTAATTTTTTTTTCAATGCGAAAATTACTAATAAATCAAACATTATTTAAAGATTGAATGTACATATTTAGTTAATTTTCAGTAATAAGTAAATTTGCATAGCCAATAACTTCTTTCAGCTTAATGAATAAGAACCTAAAAAAGCTAATTGCATGCCAATGAATTAACTGTAGTTATTTTTTCACTGTAATACCACAAGCAGTGGCTAATTAGGATCGGTAGCTAATAACATCTCAAAAGTGTAATTGAATAATGATAATGAAACAAGTCAGATGAGTTTTTTTCCATCATGTTTCCTCACCTCGCAAATGCAGTCATTAATGGGCTTTTCGAACGAGTCCAACTACCAGATTTGCCCAATAATTCCTGAAGGATTTAATAAATAACTCGAATGTTATAACTCGCCGGACGAGTCCGAGTAATTACGCTGAAAAGTCGATCTAAAATTTTTCTCATACCTTTAATTGTGATTATATATTGCATGATTTACAAGTATATTGCATGTAAATAGTATCGTTTTGTGCCACTTAAGCTCCCCTATCTGCTTGGATTTATTAAATTTTCATTCGTCGCGGCGTTCGAACGATGTTATTATAATAAATCGCAATTTATATTGGCAGTGTCAAATTTATATCGCATACCTGATTGACATGGACCGTACGTTATCTTATACATTAATTGCTTGGGTGTAACTTAATTTACAATTATAGCAGTGCCAGCCCAAGACAAAGCACTTTCATTATTGTTGCTTATGTCTCACATATCCTGTTCGATAAATCGTCGACTTGCTATTTTTGGACGCTTTTGAAGTCCAATAGGTTCAAAAACAGCCATATGGTCGGAGTTTATCAGATGCCTGTTTTAAATGCATAGACCTGGAATATCACTGCACCAATAACAAACTATGTATGTACTTAAAAAAAAAACAACCTCCATTCCACTGAATAAATATTTATTTTAAATAAAAATATTATATTACAGAGTGCGCCAGAACTCGCACCCCAGAGAAAAATGCCATATAAGGTAAGATACTAGAAACATAGAAAAAATGTTAAAAAAATTTTATCTATAAAAATTTCGAAGTTATGAGAATTTAAATTTTGCACTTTGACTCTATTTATTTCTGTCGGAAAAATAAATTTCCAAGTTTTTTTGCTATGGGCTATTAAAAGAGGGAACAAGGAAGCTATATCTTAAATTGTAACTCTGTTCAATATTATTTGTGGCTTTTATTGTCAAAATTTTTGTACCTTTATTAAATAATTGTAGAAAACATATACAAGATCATGAGTACCTATCATTAAATAGACAAAAAAAAATGTCAAATTTAAAAAATAAATGTCAAAAGTTTTCTCTCCTAGTAGTCAATAATCATTTCATTATAAACCAAGGGCTATAATGGATTAGAGGTGGGTAAATGTACATTGATACAAATATTTCTAGAATATTATTATTGAAAACTATTACCATCACAAGTACTAATAACGCAAATATTTCGAGATGAAATTAATGCAAAATCAAATAAAGAAGACTTAAATTTCCTCATTAAAAACATCAGAATAATCCCAATTCTAATCCTTTTGTCTATGTCAAAACTGTCAAAACAACAAATGGGTTTATTTCTTGTTAAAATACTATCGGTAGTGAGGCAAATTTTAACACTTTTTCCCTTTTGTTTGCAGTTTCTTTGTTATTTTAACAAATATTTCATATTAAGAAGTTAGAAAATTAATTTAATAGTTGCAGAACACTTCCAACTTAAGTTAATAACACAAGTAAATAATTAATTACTGTCGGTAATAGTTAATTAACAAAAATTGTACTTAGTTGTGAATTACGACATGTCACGTCTGAGGCAACATGTCCATTAAGTAGGGTTATATTTTTCACCATTGTATTTCTGGGTAATAAATGTGCTAGTAGTGAAACAAATGTTTTACAAAACATGGTAGAGAAGATTTTTATAGCCTCGCATTTATTATTTCCCGACATGCTATGTATAAACAGCTCGGTTATAAAAAATCTCTTCTCTACCTTGTGATATAATATACTATAAAACTTGACTTCTTATAGAAAATATTTTTTTAAGTCCTTTTAAATCATCTAGTTTGTTTTTTCATTTTTATTAAATCTATTTTAATATTTTGATTTAACCATGAATTGTAACAATTTTAATTCAAAATTTTTAATATTCATTGACACAAGTAACTATAACAAAAATTATCTGAATTGTTTATAAAAATACTCCGCGTCTTGGCCAGATCAATAGTTTTTAGCAAAATTAATTAAACTAATTAAAAACTAATTTCACATTCAAAACCAATGCTCAATATACTCAAAGTAATAAAAATACTAAAGAATATGAACATCAACAGTATCAGCAGTATAAGACAAGTTTTAACATCTAAAATCTATTCTTCAATGTTTTTCATAGTTTTTTGGTTCTTATTTTTTATTTTTTTATTAAAACAACTCTCAATTTTTTTGCCTAAAAACTGTTATGTAATATTTTTTTGGTCTCAAAAACTGTAATTGACATGTTTACGCATTTTTGACAGATGCGGTATCTCATTTGCACATACAATACATAAGTAACCGAGTAAATAACAATAAAATTTTGAGTTTGCAGAGATCCCAAAAAAAATTATACTTTATGGTAAATGAAGTTCACTAAAGCCAAGAGAAGATCCCGCACTTATTTGTTTACTCAATATTCAAAAATAAATACAATTTTTTGGCAGGATTCTAATCAACGCCATGTTGTGGTGAAAATTGTAAACGCATAGAGTGAGTATTTCCAAATAAACATTTGAATTAATCAAAGAATTGTCCTCGGCCAAAAAGTTGTTATTTGTGATCTAGGTATTTTACAACGTTCCGTTTTATTAAAGCACTCAACTGTGCTTCGTGCTTCAATATTAAAACTTCACGCTGTAAAATTATTACAAGTATTAAATTGCAAATAACTATTTTAGTGTTCTGAATTGTAAAACAGCTGTCAATGCTGCCAACCCAGAAGCACAAACTTGATTTTTACAGACGGTGTTGTAAAATAAGAAGCAAAATGAGGTTTGAACTGGGCTATTTGAGGCAACTAAAAAATAAACAACAGCTGTCAAAATGAAAATCTTAGAAGAAAACAGTACTTTATCATAAAAATTCTTTGTTATGTATTTTAATAATGCAATTCTAGTTTTTTGATGACCCTGATCTTGTTAAAAGCTTTTTTTCTTAATTTTTTATCATTATTTTGTAAGTATAATTCCTTACATTATTAATTATGTAAATCTGCTAATAAGAAAAGATAAACTAAAAAAAAAAATAAAAAGTAAAATACATAATTATAATAATAACTTTTAATAATTGAATATTCATCTAAAAGTGTTGATCGTAGAATAATTAGCTATAGACTGAATAATAAGAATTAAAAAGAACAAACATATTGGATTGTATTCCTAATTAAAAACTATCAAAATTTTGCATTTATGATCAAAACCACGGTTTTTGAAATGACAAAATATCAGATTTTGTTTCAGTGAGAAGTTCCAAGAAAAAAAATGTTCTGTTTGTTGGTGGTGAGGTATTAGTTGTTCTAAACCTTTATTTATGAAAGCAAATAAAATTTAGCCCAGTAAATACATATTTTATTGGAAATGACTTTCTACAAGCGTTATTTTTATTAGATACATTATTTCCTCGATTAATTCGATTTTTTTATTGTAAAGAACAATAAGTAAAATGAGAGTAAATAGATAAAAAATATTTTATTAACAAGATTTATTAACATAGAGAGTATGAAAAAGTAAGTTCTTCATCAACCGTTTAAAACATTATTTACGTTCGTTATTACAGCTTTCGCGCTTTAGTTTAGAAAAACTAAAATGACGTCTGCATTGCTTTAATCTTTTTAATTGTTGAAAACTGTAATTACTTTTTTTGCACGTGAGAAATAAGAAAAAGTTGAAATTCTATTCGAATACAAAAAAAAACTTACTACATTCATGAGAAATACAAAAAACGTTGAAACAACTTTTATGATGACCTTAAGGAAGCCAAAATTCACTGATATATGTGGTTATAACTAATTTATCGATTTAAATTTTTATTATTGACATTTTATATCCTTATTTATTTTCCGTCCAAAAAAAAACATACTTATCGTATTTTTTATTTTATTTTTCCAACACTAATATCTTATACTGTATAATTTGGTGCATTTAAACTTACCTCTTATGTTGCTGTTAATGTTGTACGCTGTTCTGTAAAATACGTCGTCAATCACAACGTACCTATTATTTTATAAGTATCGAGAAATCAAGATAATTTCTAATCGGTTCATCTTTGGATCCAAAAAAACGTATGTCTGTAAAACGTCAAATAAAATGACAAGTCGAAAAGCTGATGTTAATAACTAAATTTATGATTTACCTTCAAAAAAGAACCATTCTACTCGTATTATTATACGTCGACGACTAGTTCGAGACAATTTTACCGTTTCACCTTTCAACTTATCATTTTATTTAACGTTTCATGTGCAGTTAGTTCAAAAATAGACATATGCTTTCAGATCCAAAGATGACTCGATTACAAATTATTTTAATCTCTCAATACATAAAATAATAATACTCTTATCTTGGAATTTTGCCAATTTTGACACAAATTTTATAGTTTAAAAATCTCGGTCTATTAAATTCTCGCTTCCTAACAGTAGCTCGAATTCAAACTCCAACTTCGATTTTCAAACTGTCTATTAAACTCTTCTTGTCTTAATGGCTATTCTTCAAAATGCCGTTTTCTATGCACACTTGCATTTAAGTACAATCACCACAGTGTAATAAAATTAAACTCATTCTTAGAAGAAAAAAATTGGGTAAATCCAGAAACACTGAACATTATTCTCTGTTTTTGATTTTTCTCAATTTTTCGTTATGTGAGGTAAAAGAACAATAAAATAATTTCAAATCAGTCATAAACCAAAACAATAAATAAAGCTCTTAATTCTTCTCTTCGCCGAATATTGATAACAATTATCGGCGCAAAACAACCTTTCCGGAAAAGTGCACCGATTCAAACCGAGCTTTTAGAAATGTTAAAAAAGTTTTCCAAGTTTTGAAATAAAAGTCGTGTAAAATAAAGTTTGAGATACCTATATTGGAGCGTGCGCTTTGACCCAGTAAAAAGAAATGTGGTAGGCGCGACGGAATCCCAGCTTTTCCTCCAAAGCTTTATCGTCATTGATAAATAAGCGGCTTGGAAGCAAACTACAAGCTCACACAAGATATGAATGAACGACTTGAATGAAGCGGAGCTGGGCAACAACCTCAACTGTTTTTATTAATTCTACATACTTAAAATTTTTAACAAAAACTAAGTAAATACAAATATACAGTCGCAAAATCTGAGTCGATTAATAGTTTATTTTCAAATATGTGAAGAATTTTATTCATATTATCATTCCTATTGTTATTTGTCTTATAAAGAGCTCTAAAGTCAAATTTATTTTTTAGAGTATTGACTTTTTTGGCAAATTTTGGAAATTTTTTCTATGATTTAAATTTTTTGGTAGATAAGGCTTTGTACTTTTTATTATATTAATTATATTTGTTATACGGGGTGTTAATTATGCAAATCGTTGAGACAATTATGTCACCTCTTTTCTTAAATGTAGCATTATTTGATCTTTTTTGCCTTTTTCCCACGGATTCCTACCTAAGTCACGCCTACAGAAAACTTCACAAGCATTATTTTAATAAGTTGTGGTTCCAAAATAAAAATAATGTATAAGTGCAATAATAAAATTAAAATTTATTTATTATTTCAAAGTATTTCTATGAAAAACTTGCAACGTATCACGTACACATTACGTAAACATTCGTTTTTACAGTAATCTAATTATATAAAAAGCCATCAGCCAATCGTTCGTAATTATCCCTATTTACTGATCTAATCAATATTTAATTTAATTAGCTAAAATGACATAAGGCGTGAATTTTTCAAATACGGGTAGTTTAAGTTTTTTACAATTCTCGATCAGTTGGTGACATTACATTAATAAAATAATCCAAAGGTTTTTTGTGTTGTTGAACAAAGTATGTCGTAGTTATTAATTTTTTAATGAATAAAAACGTATGATTTCTCCCTAATTAACAGTAACTATTTAAAATACCAACACCATGATGCATGTGCACTGTTTTAAGTTATGATTCACAATCTGCAACTTGGTATTACCACAGGAGTTTAAATTTTAACGATAAAGCGACGATTAATTAATAAGTAGTAAATAATTTGGTAGAAAAAAATTCTGTTTAAAAACTGTGAATCATTTATCGAACTAATTGCGGTCAGATCACTTTCACAATTTCCTCTGAACAAGTGATGACTTTTCTTCGTTTTTTTTTTTATTTTTGTAAAACGGTTCAGCAACACATAAATGCTATTGTTATTGTTGATCTCACCGAGGCTTATATTTTAAACAAATTAAGATTTTTAGTTGGAACTTTTTTGAAAAACTTTGCCTAATAGCAATAGCAAAAAATAAATCTAACTAAATTTTAAAAACAGAAAAACTTCCTTTTTTGTAATTTATGATTTAAATTATTGTGACAAAATTAGTATTTATATTAGGTTTTCTTACAATGTTGCTTTTGTCACATTACACACTTATCTTAGGATTATTTTCCGTTTCCAATCAAACTATCAACAATTTATGTCACAATAAAAACAGTTGTTAGTACTTGTTATAAATTTATATGTATATTTCAAAATTAGATCAAAAATTTTCAAAATTGCATTCACAATAAACAACTATTTAAAATTTGTTATTGTTATTTAAAATCTAGCAACAAGTTATTTTGAATTTTGTCACATCCTAGGTAACTAATAAAATTTAGCCTTATTTAATTTACGAGTAGGTATCTACACTTCTGTCCTGTCTAATCTTTTAATACTAAAAAAATTGTTTATTAACTAAAAAAATAGCTATCGCATGTCATTACGAAGAAAATGACTGTTGTCCAAAATATATTAAATGATAATTTAACACATGCCATTTGTTTCAATTTAAAAAACAACGTACATTGTGCCAAGACAAGCTTTTTGAAAGCTGAAAATTGTAATTGTAACATTTCATATTAATATGTTTATTGACTCTAGGAAAATAAAACTAATACGTAATACGTTATAACTACATACTACTCAAATAGTTTCGATTTTAATTTCGACATCTACAAAATATTTAAATTAATAACAAAACACCTATCGTCGTTAAAAAGAATTTTTGATAAATAAATAAATAGCTTGTTATACCGAGTGTTATATCTATTTATGTTTTATTAAAAAAGAAACCTAATCTGAATTACCAGAGACATACCTTTTTCAGCCATGATACAATCTTATAAACTGTATAAATATCATTTTTCTTAAAATTTACAATTAAAATAAAATATACCTATTCGATTTTTAACTGTATACAATATGAAAATATGCATTAAAACTATAAACAAAACAAGTTCTTAAATAAAAAAAAATAATTTTCGGGGTTTGATTATACCGGACCCCATTATACATACAGGTGCGCCAGAACTCGCGCCCCAGAGGAAAATACCATATAAAGTAAGATACCAGGAACATGGAAGAAATTATCTATAAAAATTTCGTTATGAGGGTTTAAAGTTTGCACTTTGATTCTATTTATTTCTGTTAGAAAAATAATTTTCCAAGTTTTTTGGCTATAGGCTATTATAAAAATGTTATTTGTGGCTTTTATAGGTAAAATTTTTGTACCTTTACTAAATAATTGTAAAAAAACATATACAAGATCATCAGCATCATTAAATAGACATAAAAAAATGTCAAATGTCAAAAAATAAATGTCAAAGTTTTTTGACAGATAGAATTTTTTAAACATTTTTTTCATGTTCTTGGTATCTTATCTTACTTGAAATTTTTCTCTAGGGCGCGAGTTCTGGCGCACCTGTATAATAATCCAAAGGTTATAAGTGTTATAACAAATCAAATTTGAACTCATCAAATATCTGAAAAGAATATTGTACATTTTTTTCCGGAAATAAAAAACTGAAATTATCGTTATATGTTAATAAAATTTGAAAACAATAAAGTTATTGTTATTATTTATTATACAAGTTTGTTTTAGATTCTGAAAACAAATACAAGAATTTCCGAAAAGAACACAAAAAAGGAGAATTTCTTTGTTTTACAAAAACATATTCGTATGATACATATTTTAATGTAAAATTTTAAAATATGTATAACGAATGGTTAAGCTTACACCATCGTAGGGTAAATCCGGGAAAGATGCTCTCTTCAAACTTGATTAAATGCAATTTGTTGATCCAATACGGCAATTTAACAATAAAAAATGTATTTTTCTTACGTTTATAAATAGATGGTATTAAAAAGTGCATAAATTTAAATAAACGTCATAATTTTACACCAGATTTTTCAAAATGTGGTTCATTTAAGTGTCGAAATGTCTAATAAAACATTTTGAAGTAAAAATTTCATTTTAGTAACTAGTATGTCACCATTAAACAACGGAACGAGTATACCTTACTGTAATTAAGTACTTATAAAAGAGGGGTGTTTTAGAAGTATTAATTTATCCACACATTTTTTATTTGGAACTGCGATGTTTTTTAGAATCAAGTTTCTTAAAATTCATACTGATTTCTTACATTTTAATTATTATTTTTTTGTTTTATCCGAAATTATTTCAACAAACGGCTGTAGTAACTAGATAATATTTTACATCAAAGCAAGATGTTTATTTCTTTAGTAAAAATATTTCGGGTTATGAATTTTTAAATAAGATGCCACAATTTATTTTTTAAGTTGTCTATTAATACTAGTCTTTTTTAGTGTTGCCAATTAAGCACAGCTTTTAAATACATACTCCTAGATAACTAACTCATTATGTATTTATTTCGTCTCAACGTAATAAATGTTGTCTTTTCTTAAGTTAATAAAGCAAAGATAAATGTGTGTTTTCTGTAGCTTCGCGTAAATTTTTTCGTTCGCCGTGGAGGAGTGTCAGCGTCTCAGCAGACGACCTTGACGGCCGCGACGCCTTTCGTCGCCTCCTATGATTCGTTGAAAGTGAGAGTCGCGTCCTCCCGGAGCACGTGCGACACGCTTCATCACGTGCTCCTAGGTTAGTTAAGCGTAAATTTCCCACCACCATCTGACAAAATCCAAGCTTTTCGATAATTTATTGAAAAGCGCACAATTTCCCCGATGTGAAACAATTATTATTAAATAAGACGAGAGAGCAATAATTAAGGCCCAGACTGCACCGTTATTATCGATCCGACTACAATTAATAAGTTAGAAGCTATTAATAAGTATGAGAAAACGAGCGTGGGTTATAATGACACTACACACCTAATGGTAAGTGATCGAGCGATTTTCGCTGTAATTGCCCAGATGGGAGCGAGATAAAAAACTAATCGTAATTACCGAAAAATCCGTTAATTGTAATTAAGGAGAAAGAGAGACGTTTATTTCGGGTAATTACCGAAGAGAATTGATTTTTTGAATGAGGTGGCATAAATCTGGCGAGTATGGCACACCCATATTTAATTACTTGGTATAATACGTGCAAATGTAAATTGGAGATATTGAGCATGATTCATACCTTATTATAAGATTTTACTGGCCGTTCATAAATTTATATCGAATGAATCATTACATTTAAGAAAGACTAGGGGACATACCCGAGGTGAAACAAGCGCCACTTCGAGTCTCCGTCTTGTCCAAAATCACCCTTTTTACAGTTGAAAGTTCACAATCATCACCACGTGATCACTGCGCGCGAAGTTGTAATATACCATGTGCACGAAAGAGTAACACTGACGCTGCAATACAGTCTAGTTGGCTACTGGCGCTAAACAAGCGAGTCTCAGGCAGCGCACACTTCGACTTACCCCTACCGTTGGGTATCCCCCATGAGTTAAACCCTATCTGGCCACGCATGAGCAAAGATTGTAATTAGATTCGTAATGTCCAGTTCGTTATTTCGCCGGAGATGGGGATGGGAGGAAGAGGAGGAGGAGATGAAGGAAAAGAGGGGAAGACGTGATAGTTAATCCCCCCAATGTTTGGGGCATAATGATTGCGATATTTTAGGATGGAGTTACAGAGTTTGGCGTAATGGCCTTTTTGATTGGGGAAAAATTGATGACGGTTCAAATGTTAAGGCGGGGGTCGAATTCGACACCTTAGAGAAGACAGAGTGTCGCGTGCCGCTTCCGCTTCCATCGGACTAGAATGCTGCTGCTGCTGCTGCTGCTTCTGCTGCTGCTATTGGTGGTGGGGAGTTTGCTGAATAGTTTCAGATCCTCCTTAACTACATGTCGTCCAGCGACCGAAATTATGTTCATTCGAAATGTTCCCAGGATACTAAAGCTCTCTAATCCGTAAATGCAGCTCTATACAGTCTAGAAAAGCTCTTAAGAAATTTTATCTCCTTCAGATCCTAGTCTTTCATGTACATACAATAAATTCAGTGATAGATTACATATATTGCCTTTTTTATAGTAATAACTAATTTGAATCAACACAGAGCGTCTGTATCATTTATAGAGTTCCTAGGGTGATTCCTAGAGTACATCCTCCTATTCATAGAAAAAAAAAAGATTCGGAGTCAAGAAATACTTATATGTATAAATTATACAAATTATACAATATACATAAAACACAACTTACAGTAGTTGTAAGACAAGAAAAATGCTTCCAGTAAAATTTTATTCACTTTATTTGCAAAAGATAACACCAGACTTAATAATGCATACAGAAAGTATAAAACCAAACATTTTTTGCTTAAACTAAATATTTTTGGAAAAAAAAGATGATGTATTATAAAAATCTGACGTTTCTCGAGAATTTTTTGGTTGGTTTTGAGTTCTGTAAAATTTTTATTTTTTTCAAATGGCAACCCACTATAAAACTTTTTTTACAAAGGGTATAATCTAATGATTATAACTATCTATATTTTATATTATTTTTATCAAAAAAAACCTCATAACTCAAAAACAAAACAAACTTTCATTCTCAAAACATGATCACATTGTTTATATCACTTTCATTTTTATTAATTATTATTTTCTGCCAACAATTGATTAGAAAAAATACATAAAATACATAATACATACTTTTTGTTCACCTTATATACGGGGTGCGCTAGAACTCGCGTCCCAGAGAAAAATTTCGAGTAAGATAAGATACCAGGAACATGAAAAAGATGTTTAAAAAATTCTATTTATCAAAAAATTTTGACATTTAATTTTTGACATTTGACATTTTTTATGTCTTTTTAATGATACTGATGATCTATGGATCATCTGGTATATGTTTTTTTACATTTATTTAATAAAGATACAAAAATTTTGCCAATAAAAGCCACAAATAACATTGAACAAAGTTACAATTTATGATACAGCTTCCTTGTTTCCTCTTCTAATAGACTGTAGCAAAAAACTTGGAAAATTATTTTTCCAACGGAAATAAATAGTCAAAGTGTAAAATCTAAACTCTCATAACTTTGAAATTTTTATAGGTAAGATTTTTTTAACAGTTTTTCCATGTTCCTGGTATCTTACCTTATATTTTTCTCTGGGGCGCGAGTTCTGGCGCATCCTGTATATGTGAGACTGAGTTAGTTCTTTGAGAAATAACAAAAGTTTAATCTCGTTGGTATTAAATATTCGTGGTGTAATAATAATTTTATTGTTATATAATTAACTAATTTTGTGTAGTTTTAATTATACTTGGTTCAACAATAGCTAGCCATAAATTACTTGTAGCAAAATGCTCCACAACGTATGTGATTCTAATTTGTAATAAAATAGTAATGAACTAAAATAATAGATGGGACATTTTGCATAACAAAAATTTATAACTTTATACGCTATAACAAATGAATGTACTTTATCATTGACATAGGTTTATATTCTTAAAATATAACGCAATTTGATTTGTGTAAATTACTTGACTAATAAAATACTCATAAGGTACTACCACAAATCAATTCTTTTATTACCCTAATGAAATGACAGTTTGAAATTTTGTGCTTTATTCTCATTTTTGTCAAATCTTCCGTTTATCAAAGTGTTTATATTTTGTATCGAGTGATCAAGATAACTTATTGTAGTCGAGTCATCTTTGGATTCGAAAACTATGTTTGTGAAACGTCAAATAAAATGACAAGTCGAAAGGTACAATGGCATGATCAAAAAGCTGAAGATTTTAATAACTAAATTTATGATTTACCTTCAAAAAAGAACGGTTCTATTGTTACACGAGTACATGAGTGACTAATTCCAGAACATTTTGCCGTTTTATCTTTCAACTTATCATTTTCTATGACGTTTTATGTGCAGTTAGTTCAAAAATGGACATACGTTTTCAGATCCAAAGATGACTCGGTTACAAATTATCTTGATCGCTCGATATTTTTTTTAGAAAAAAAATGGTAATTTACTAAATTTAATTAATTTAAAATCAAATAATTTCTAAAAAAACTAAATAGCAGGTTGCCATTAAATAAACAAAACTCAAAAACAAAATAAAATATTCAGAAATGTCACACACTTGTAGCAAAATAGTTTAAACAAAGACGTTTGTACAAATTTTTGTGAATTATAGTGGCCTAACCCACAATAAGCGAAATTCTATTAAAAGATAAAATTTTCACTTTTAAATTTTTATTTTATTTTGTTTCAAATACCGTCACATTATATTTTTGTTTAAAACGTTAGGCTATTGTTTTACTAAAAATGTTTAACAATAAGCAGTTGGTCTTAGAGTAAAACTAAGTTCATGAATTTTCTGCCATTATTTTGTTGTAATTATTAATTAATAATGAGTATTATACTCATACAGTAGTTTTTATTTTAATAATTTAATAAGGCCAATAATTATCAAGAATAAAATCTTCTAGTAATTTTAAGTTGCAATTATGGTAATCAAGATAATTTTAACATCGCAGCGGAGGTGTAAAGTCGGTAGGAAACCAACTGGAACAAATTCACCATCAAATAATATACTGAAACAGAGGAACACGGAAATGACATCTACCCACATATTTTAACATAGCAAAAACGACAGAAAGTGAAAAGAAAACAATTTATGAGTAATGTTTCAAATGGTGTTAACATAAAATTTATGAATTAGATAAATGAATTTTCCGTTAAGTATGCTTCGCACTAACTTTAATTACGATTGTGATTTAACCTCGATAAAACGTTCGCTTTTCTCGAGTCAATTAACACCAATATGTAAATCCGCATCGTGTTTATATTATCCACATAATCCTACTTTGGAATAAGAACATACCAACAAGAAACAGAGACGACGACGACGATGAATGTTGTGCAAATAAGATTTCCAATTTCTCATTTCGATTGTTTATTACAGTTTGTGCATAAAAAAATGTTAGAAGTAACCCTTTTAACTTGTCTTTTTTTCTTTAATAGTATTTAAACCATTGTAAAAAAACGGACGGTTGGTTTGTTTGTCCGTGTCTTGTGTATACTATTGTATGTACAACTGCAGAATTTTTTTTTGGAAAATTGAAAAAAAATATCTTCAAGAGGTCAAAAATGGCGCCTTTGTGTCTTTTTTTAGAAATTATTGAAGTGGCTTTTTTGTTAGCGGAGATGAAATATATACTTCAAGTCCTAAGAGTTTCACTCGGCCTTCATTTTCTAGGCTTAGACCTAGAATCACTACGAGTAAGTTTCTTATAAAGCAGTTTTTCATAAATTTAGTAGATGTACAGGTTGATTCATATAAAGCTACCAGTTTTACAAACTTGAAATATAACCGTACAATAATACATTAGTCATTAATAAAACTTGATTCTTATAAATATTAATTATTTTACTTGTCATGTTGTTTTGGACATTCTTAAAAAGCGCCCTAAACAAACATTATCAGATTGACACTTGTTGTTTCTATAAAGATGGGCAAAAATCTAATTTTTGTATCTTGTTTTTTATTTTCATAAATATTGCATTTAAGATCAGTCACACTTCTACTTACTTATGTAAGTTTTCTGTTTTGGGTAGTGCCAATTTACCCACAAAAGTAACTAAACTTAGTAACTGAAGCCTGTTTCAATTTCAAAAACTCAATACAGGCTGACTCACATAAGATAATGAGCCTTACAAAAGTAAAATGCACCACAAAATACATTCCACAAACGTTATTTTAAAGGTCGTTGTCTTATTTGAATCAAGTTGTACACATACGAAAAAATAAATTAATTTGGTATTAAAGTTTGCGATAATATTACTGAACATTTTTTTTAGTAGTGACAAAATTATTTCCAAATTGACTTAATGTACACGTAGCACAAATGCATTCTTTATCATAACTATTAATTTATTATTCAATATGAAATTAATTAGGAAAAATAAGATGACAAAAATAAATCTAATTATCTACACTTTATTCCCAACTATGTTAAATTCGTCACGTTTGTTAAAACAAGAAGTGTAATTTTTAGAGTAATTAGATGATTATCGCATTGTTATTTTTCGTAGGTCCAAACCAACAAAATACGATCAGTCTTAAATAGCAGTAAATCTGTTTTATGTTAATTAAAATAAGCTATGTATCAAAAGAAAAATTAAAATCCGCTACAAGAATGCAGGGTGAAGAAAAAACTTGTTTTAATGTGTGAAAAATAAAATGTTGTAAAAAGTTTGATAGTTTTTCAAGCATGAAGTTCTTTTAATCAAAAAAATCTAGATTGATATTTAAAAAAAAATACAAAAAAAATGTTACAATATTAACTAAACTGCTGTATCTTCAACGAATGAATTTCGTAATTAAAGTAAAGGAGTAAACAACCATGTTCGGTAAAATCAACAGCTGCCAATAAAGCAGCACAGGAATGCGTGTCATTTTACATCCGGACTAATATCCATCAACTTGCACCGAAGCAGTTACGGTTAAAATAATAATTTTGGCAAGCTCGGTTCTGATCCCCTTGTCTAGATCATTAATAATTTTAAAAATAGTGCAAAGACATAATGGTTTAATTTATTTGACATAATCCCAACGAATTGGCTCATATGTCTTCACCTGTCCATGATGAGATTTATGACCACCGATCATTGATATCAATTTCATAATCTCAATTAAAATTCTCTTAAGATCTATCATTAGGGAAACTCACTATAAATGTACATATGTCTTAATAATACTAAGGTTTCTTCTTTCTCACCTGTTAATTACGTAATTTAATTTGTTTTTTCTGTGATTACTAATTATAGTATGTAGAGTCCATTTACAATGATTCATCGCCAGTGTTGGCAGCTCAAAAACTAAAATTCACCATATCTGCACTGAAAAAGATACCCTATTTACACCTATATTCAAGAGATTACATTATTATGAGTTAAATATTTTCGATAGTGTTAAAGGTAGAAATGTTTACGTATTTTTACATAAAAAGACAAATAACACCATTTTGGCTTAATGCTGACATTTTCCGACTTGTTTTTTTACAATATTCTCCATAATGTTGCATTTTTAACTATGAAAAACATACTAAAACACTTGAAACGGACAAAAATAACCGTGTTTTCGACTTAAAACTGACACAAAAAAACTCATTTGGAAATTCTAAAAACATAACCTGACCAAATTTTGTGGTTTTTGACTTATTTTTGACAACATATTGCTACAAAACAGGCAAAATTGACAGAAATAAGCAAAATAACTTAAATTATGATTTAGATATTTCATCAATTTTTAGGTGTGTGTGACCTACACAGATCCACATCTTGTAATTAATTGTTTCCAAAGTCAGAAAAATTATATTTTGAATTAAACACAATTTTCCATTTTAACTTTGAAAATCATTTTTATTCATGACCTGCTACTTGTTCCATCGTAAATTTAGGTGAGAATGGGGAGCTGTAATTGGGGTAAGACTCCAAGATTTACTACAATAAGAGACTTCAAAGTGGTCGACTACCAGTAAATGATTCTTTTGTTAGCAAATTATACCATTTAGTCATAAATTACGGGTCTGGTTTGTGTTTAATTAAAAAATGCGATTATTTAGTTAACCAAGTCAAAATTTGTAATTGTGATATCAAAGCAGGTACAGAGTGTAAAAACTTTATAGGTAAATTAACAGAAAGTATTCATAAAACACACAAAACTGTTATAGCCCCATTTATTTTCCAAAAAATTTAAAAAAATTCTCAAAAATACCCTATCAATAATAATTAGTTAGGTATATACTTACCTAAAATATCCCCAGTTTTAATCAATTAGAAGTCGCGAGTTATCAAGTGCGCGTAACCGATGCTCCTTCCGGTACAGGTTGTCAATTTTAAAATTTGCAATCGGCAATTTCTCTAGAACTGAAAAAGTTATTGAGCATTACTCAAAATCGTTTTGGTGGCTTTTGGGGAAATCAAAATAACATGGTAAGTGATGCACCTCCACCCACACTTGAAACCTCAGCCACCCCAAGTTGAAAATTTCAAATGGCACTACCCTATCTGTGATACATCGTTGGAAAGCTCATAACAAGTGCTTTTCAAAAATGTCATACAACAGCCTATTTCATAAAGCCGTTTTCCAATTATTCAAAAACAAAGAGTTTAAATTTTCATTTTTTTATTATATTCAAGAGTGGGTGGAAATGCGTCACTTACCATGTTATTTTGATTCCCCCTAGGATCCACCGAAACGGTTTTGAGTGATTCTCAATAACTTTTTCATTTCCAAATATTGCCGATTGCAACTTTTAAAATTGACACACTGTATTATACTACAAATAAAAATTTAATTGTAAGTAAATGCTAAAATACAGGCTGTGCCGGAACTCGCGCATCAGAGAAAAATGCCATATGAGGTAAGATACCAGGAACATGGAAAAAATGTAAAAAAAAAATTATCTATAAAAATTTCGAAATTATGAGGGTTTAAAGTTTGTACTTTGACTCTATTTATTTCTGTTGGAAAAATAATTTTTGAAGTTTTTTTGCTTCAGGCTATTAAAACAGGAAACACTGTTCAATGATATTAGTGGCTTTTATTGGCAAAATTTTTGTCCCTTTACTAAATAATTGTAAAAAACATATACAAGATCATCAGTATCATTAAATAGATATAAAAAAGTCAAATGTCAAAAAAAAATGTCAAAATTTTTTGATAGAATTTTTTAAACAATTTTTTCACTTTCCTGGTATCTTACCTCACTTGAACATTTTTTTTTTTGGGGCGCGACTTCTGGCGCACCTGTATTGTGTCACTTTTTCACTAATATGAATAATTGAAAAATATATTTTTGTACCTTAAAAATAGCTCGCTTAACAAAATTTCAAGAAAATACCCATTAAAAAAAATTATTTCAAAGTTGTAACAGCAGTTACAGCAGCTTTTCCATTTCCAAAAAATCTGGCAATACTAAAACAGCCTTTGCAAACTTGTAACACTTTCTTCATGATCCTGTTTGCTAAATAATAGCAATGTTAATATTGTCAGTTTTGCATAAGTTATGATAAGAGCCAAAGGCGTGAAATTAATTTTGTGTAACTTTAAAGGATTGACGCGATGAACCATAAAGATTATTATATCTTCTATGATTGATTTTTGTCTTAGTAGCTACTTCCTCATTGCTTGTTTTTCAATTTTTTCCCAAGAATATCGCTTCTAGAACTCAGGTGTGTCATGTATGTAAACAGAAACAATTTGCATGTGCGAATGCAACAAAAACCTAATTGCAAATTATGCTAATAGTTATCGATGATATGACAGATAAAATTGAAAATAAAGTTACATAAATCACACTTAAATAAGTACATTTGAACTTCCATTATAATGTAATTAATTAGAAACATAGATTCAATTTTTGTTGTGTGTGTGTGTGTAGGGTTAGATCATCTTCTGACATATTCACAGCTGTAACCACTTAATTAAATTGTTTATGCTGTAATTATTACTTACTTAAATAAATGTAAATGTTCATAAACTAAAAAGAAGTAAACACTGAAGGTCTGCAAGTTAAAAAACAATCTAATTAACATTTTATTTCTTACAATTATATTGTCTTTAAGAAATAAGTCAAGAATAATAACAATTAGTGCACTGTGTATTTCATAAAAAGTGCTAACTCTACTAAAACAGCTGTAGTACTTTCAGGACGAGTACGCGTAGCAAGTGTCAACACCCAAACTAGTGTACATTTTGTGTGAATCTTTTGTTAAATAAAGACATATGATTAATATCTCTGTAGTATTTAATTTATTTTGTATTAGAAAATGCATTCATTGAATTATTTTACCAAGGTAAATCAAATATCTGTGCTTATCTCATGCATCAAAAAAAAAATTCGTGGAGTTATACAGGGTAGGAATTTTAACTTAGATACAGACGATTTTTGTAAAGAAATTCCGTAACGGATATTTGTTTATCTGTTTTTTGGTACGATAGCAATAATTCAGATATTATTGTCCCAGACATAGGAAGCGATAATTTGCCACTAATGATACTTAAATTGTCAATTAATTGTGATATTAAACACATAAATTTTGGTTAGTATGTGTTACTGCATTATTAAAATAAAAACTCGATGGGTACTGAATGATGAGACAGAACTCCGGAGAACTACGTACTATGAGACGAAACGAGATACAAAATTGCTCGATTTTTTGGACCCAAAAAAAGTAGTACGGCGGAGTAAAAATAAAGGCGCTTAGAGCGTTTTACTGTCTCAGTTTAAAATTAATTTAAATTCAACCAAATTACTTGCAAAAAAATGCAAAAAGTTGAGCTTTACATTCTCAATAAGATGTGAAAAACGAACGACTAAATTTTTCACGAGAAATATGAAAAAAAAAATTATAACTTAAAATCTGTGCTCCGTTTCATGTGTTTCAAAATGCTGCAAATACGGTTGAAGTTTCAAAAAAAAAAAATGTAAGAAAGAAAGTTGTAGAGAATAAAATTTTCTAGTAAAAAGTCCGCGAGACTTTAATTTAGGTTTAGGCTTCAAAGTAACGGATTCGTTTAATTTTTACTGATGATTCAGTGCCAGAGGAACACTATAAAGCAATTTAAACCTAAACGGTTGAGGATGGTCTCGCGGAGTTTTTTGTAGCAAATGTTATTCTCTACAATTTTGTTGCTTACACTTTTCTTGTATCTTTAACCGTATTCGCAGCGTTCTCTGAAATATTAGGCGGAACGCAAACTAATAATTGTTTATAATTTATTTTTAATACTGTTCTCGATATTTTTGAGAACGCTGCGAATATGGTTGAAGATAAAAAAATTGTAGGGAACAAAGTTACAGAGACCATATCTCTATCTCTTGACCACCGGTAACACAGGTATTCGTCACTTGAGCTGAGCGTCTTTGAACGTCTTTAGGACCTAAACCATTGAAGATAGAGGTATCTTTCGAGAACTCTTTTCTTGAAAATTTTATTCTCTACAACTTTCTTTTTTATATTTTTCATGTACCTTCAACCGTATTCGCAGCATTTTCAAAAATATGATTTAAATCAATTTAAAATACTTTAACTTCAAAAAATCATTACTCAATAACTATTAGGTCGATTTTCTTCAATTAAAGACCAGTCAAGTTGTCACGACATGACTTTTTTTGTCGCCTTGTGTTATTTTTTATCTCTTATTATTAAGAATTTAATGCTCTACATGTCTACATTTTTTTATTTGCGTTTTGCTCACCGTTATGTAAATATAGCCATTTTTTTTATTTCATTGCTCTTAAAACTTAAACGGGATAAGAACAACTGCGCTATCTGGCCTCACTAACAGAACTATCGGAAACGGAGACGTGTTGTTTTACATTGTGTCGTATCCTAGTCTTTAGGTGTCCGTAGACAAAACAAAAACGCATTCGACAGGTCATTTGAGAAACACACTTGGTCATCATTAATAAAAATCCTGGAAACTTCCTACAAGATTCGTTACTGTAGATGAAACTTAGGTTCACCACTGTGATCCTGAATTAAAAAGGCAGAGAATAGAATGGCGGCACAAAGGTTACTCGAAAAGTTTGTCTAACAACATCTGCGAGGAAGATCATGGCCACAGTTTTTAGGATACCGAAAGACTTATTTTTAGAGACTTTTTATCACATGATCACATTACAACTAGGCAATATTATGCTGCTTTAATTTTAAAACTGTGTAATTTCATCAAAGAAAAAAGGAGAAGAGAGCTCAGAAGTGGTGTTTCATCAGAACAATGCTCCTGTCCACGAAAGCTGTGTTTTGATGACCGTGATTCATAGCGCAACCTTTTTGAACAATCGTCCTATTATTAAGATTTAGCTTCTAGTGACTACTATTTATTCCCAAAACTTAAAGAACACTTTCATGAAACCCGCTTTCGGGACGATGCTGTGAGACAGTAATGACAGAGGTTTGCAGTCCAAGACAAAACATTTTTTTTCTATGAGTGTTAAAGTTCTTCACTACGGTTGTAGGTAGAAGGGACTATGTTAAAAAAGAAAAAAACTTTCACCCTACCAATTCATTTACTTCTATGTCAGAAACAGTCAAACAGTAATATCTGAACTGCATTCATTTATCACCTCTCACTTTGCAAGAAATACAAGACACCATTTAATTCCTGAATGGATTTATCTTAGGTATTTGAATGCAAAATACCCTTTATACAAGGCAGGTGGTTCAAAAAATCCTTCCAGTTAAAAAGAGCTGGGCAGACGGCGAATTTTTTGTCTATGCCAAACAGCATAATGGATCTTCTAAAACCTGGAGCTATCCAAATCAATTCGTATCTTCTATTTTCTTGGTTCTCAAACCCGACGGAAGGAAGAGGTTTATTCTAAATCTTAAGAAACTTAAATTCTTAGATCCAGACATTTTAAGTTAGAACATAGGTCAAGAATAATCCAATTAATACACAAAGACTTGGCCACACTGGAATTAAATGATGCATATTTATTGATCCCAAGAACATCGGAAAACAAAAGTATCTTCGTTTCTTATTTAATTTCTTGTTATACATACACGTTTAAGTGCATTCCGTTTGGGCATTCAGTTACCCCTTTAATATTCACAAAAGTAATGAAAAAAGTGATAGTACACTTAAGATCTAAGGGTCTATTATCAGTAACGTATTTGGACACTTTTGATAGTTGTTAATACAACATAAAGAGACTTACTTCCTTCGGTTTTATTACCAAAATTAAAAAGAGTGTGACTGCACCCGGAAAAGTTCTAGATTTCGTTTGAGCTGATTTGAATTACTGCTGTAAATGGCAGATTTAATTGCACGTAAATTTGAGTCAGTTTGGCGTTGTTATAATAAATTTTTAAAAGATGTGAACAATATCGCTGCGAGCATTACACGGGTAGGTCTTGTTTTCCAGGCAGATATTGTAATCAAATTTTAGATTTAGTATTTGTTTGGTATTAGAAACAATTAGTCAATTAAAAAGTGTAAAGAATTCATTGAATAAACGTTATGGTGTGTCTGTGTTTTATTCAAAAGAACCGCCAAAAATAAGACCAATGAGAGGTACGCCCAGATAAATGGATCAAAAGTGGAAAAAAAATGTGTTTGTTTTGTTGCTATGGAAATGCTGACTTCAAATGGTATATAAAGGAGAACGGGCCGCCACACCGGCAGATTCTTGCCATCCATGGAGGAATTTCTTCACGACATCGCTCAGCGCACCTTCGCAAAGGCGGAAACCCATCCGAACCCGTTGGTCCGGGAAGCCGTGGACTACGACGAAAATGGTCCATCCAGATGCAAGAGGCCAAGAATGGCCCTCTTGTAGGCAAAGATGTCATCTCTAGTCAGACTTCTCCATCCGGTAAGTCTCTAATGTCAGCGCTACATTTACCTGGCGCAGCCCTGTTTCAGATTCCATCAAATGGTCACCACTTCGGGGGGAATCCCACCGAAGCATCTTCCTTCCTTCCTGGCGCCACACTTCCTTGTGTGACCGCCCATCATCCGTTCAGGGATTAAGAGTCAAAGACTTTTTATCCCTTAGGTGAACGCGAGGGGTACACCGGCAGATTCACTTGAGTCTCCTTCCGGACCTCTTCGGACGAAATCACCAGGACCTTTCTTGGTGGAATAACTTCAGGACTGCCTATGAAGGATTGTACTCTTTGGACATCTTCAAAGAATACGGTCGACGGGACCTTCTTCCGTCGTTAAACCACACCTGCCCCAGGACAGTTTCTAGGAGCCGAGTTCACCTCTGAACACGGGCCACGGGATCCCTTCCGTGGTAAGGGCTTAACATCTGGGACAGCTTCCAGGTGGTATAATTTCCTGGACCTCTTCAAGAAAAGCAACCGATGGGACTTCTCCCCTCAAAAATTACCCGCGGAGGATCTCTTCTCCAAAGGCTAGGGTTCACTAGGTCCAAGTTAGAATTTGATTTGTAAAGTTTGTTGTTTTATCTGTTGTTATGGTTACTAAATAAATTTCTCTTTTCAATCACCTGTGTTTAATTCAATCGAACCTCCCCCTTCCTCTCCAGTGTATAAAAGCTGGCCGGAAAGGCATTCTTATGTAATGTAGACCTGAAGGACATCTCCAAATAGTTCTTTTCCAACTTTTAGGAAAAAGTTGGTGGCGCCCGCTTTAAATAAGTAAATAGTAATAAAAGAAAACACATTACAATATAGTACTTTTTTCTTGTTGTAATTATAAAATTAAATATTGTAGATCAGTACTTAAACTGTACAAAAGGTACTACAGTGGAACTCTTCTATAACGAGTCCCGGTTATACCGAAAAATCGGCTATAACGAGTAAATCGTTGGGTCCCTTGCCGTTTTGTGTACTACTCTATGTAAAATTCTCCCTCTATTGCGAGTATTTTTCTGGAATTGAGGTGGATATAACAAAACATTTATTTTGTCCAAAATCGGTAATAGCGAGCAACTCTGAGAAATTTCGAAAACCAGATCGGTTATAACGAAAGTTCCTAGAAGAAATAAAAATCCTGTGAGTCTCCATTAGGTATTGTGTACCATATTTTTTTTGGAAATGTTGTTTTTGTGTGCTAATGAAACATAAAACAGTTTGTAATCTATAAAGAGTATAATTTAGCCAATTTTACATTAGCAACAATTTTAAAGAACAGGGACAAGATTACGAGTTTAACTGGTAAATTTTCGTCAAAAGTGAAGAAGTACATACTAAATTAGATAAAGCCTCTCTTAAATGGTTCAAAAGTGAATCACGAATGCAATGTCCCAATAAGTGGAGCTAAGTTAAAAGAAAAAGCAGAACAATTTGCAGAAAAAATTGGGGATTTTCTAGAAATGAATTTTTTTGTAATTGGGTGCTTCCACTAATGACAACGTCTTTCACAATTGCCTTGTACAATTGGAAAGTGCAATTGATAAGATAAAAATGCTTCATTGCAAAAAACAAACAAAAATTACAGATTTATTTTTTAAATATTGTTTTAAACTTCTTTAATATTCGTATTTAATAAAATAATTTGCATAGTACATGTTTATAGTTATTTATTCGACGAGTTTGAAAGTAAATCGGACGGATTGTAAATAAAAGTTTTTTATTCTTCGACACTGTCAAAATTTACGGTTTTTCTCCCGTGTAAGAAAGTTTTGACAACTGTTTGACATTTCTCAATACAAAACGTCAGATTAGTTTTAACAGATTTTAAGCAATTTTAAGCCTTGTTGAGTCTAATTCGAATAATAAAATGTTGTATTCAACTCGTCTTCGTGTAAATAGGACGCTTTATTCCACCTCGTGGATGATAAACCACTCCTTAAAATAAAGCGTCCGATTTACACTCAAACTCGTCGAATAAACAACTATTTTTAGATAAAACTTGGATATATTATAATGGGAGTCAATGAGTCTTAGATAGTAAAATCAATGATCGAGATTACCATAAAACCATGAATGAGAAACTATTTACTAAGAGGGTGAAAGAACAACTTATTCCAGCTTTGCTTTACGACAAAGCCCCTTACCTCTTAATCAGAATTCAAAAACCACCAACAGCTGCTTCAAAAAAAGGAAAATATGCAAAAGTGGTTCAATGATAAAAACATAGAGGGAAATTTCAGGATAAGATACCAGGAAAAAATGTTTAAAAAATCCTATCTGTCAAAAAAAATTGACACATATATACACATATATTGACATTTGACATTTTTTAACTGACAATCCTGTATATGTTTTTTATAATTACATATTTAGTAAAGGTACAAAAATTTTGCCAATAAGCGCCACAAATAACATTAAACTGAGTTACAATTTAGGAAACAAAGAGTTGTTTCCTCTTCTAATAGCCTGTAGCAAAAAAAACTTAAAAAAATATTTTTCTAAAAGAAATAAATAGACTCAAAGTGCAAAATTTAAACTCTCATAACTTCGAAATTTTCATAAAAAAAAATGTTTTTCCATTTTTTTCCATGTTCCTGATATCTTACCATTTCTTACTGGGGCACCCTGCATATTTATTTGTAGTTTTCCCGTTATTAATCTTTTTATTTAATCCGTGATTTTTTATTTCCAATCATGAGTAAGCTGCAACCAACAATTTTAACTCATTTTTTTTAACAATTTAAAAGATTTTAAAAAACTAACCTCAGAAATCATATTTATTTACAATTTGAGTTGGTGCAGCGCCCAAAATTTAAATTTATTCGACGAACAAAACCCTCAGTCTGTTCACAAAAACTGTAAACATTCGGAGTTATATTCGCATCTTTTGTCCTGTACAATCACCTCGTAAAATTTTTGCACAACTATTAAAACCACCCTATATTGCAAGCGTTGATAGCAATCCGGAGTTTGAGTTTTGATTTTCTCCCAAAGTTATTATCTGTTAGTCAACTAAAGTAAAAAAAGATAATACAATTGATTAATTCAAAATTTGTTTTTTCCGAGCGAAAGAGTTTTAGCAATGCCAGTGGTCAATCAACGCGATATGTGGTACCCACACATATGTAGTAAAATGCCATTTTAAAAATACCACACATTCCTCCGTGTCGCCAAGGGCACGTCTTCCATCAGATAGACCAACACATTTTCAAAAAAAAAAAACAGATAAGCGGCACTAGTGGGGTCCAATTAGGTGATCTTTAGCGATTCCTGCCTAAACATTTAGAGTAAATCGGTCTTGGAAGTGATATCCGTACACTAGTCAATTTGGCGTTTGAGTAGTTGATTATAATGACTCGATTTTTGATTTCAAATCGGTGTGCACAATTCACAAAAAAGCGCGTTTACCACCAACTAAAGTAATGCGTGTAAACAACTAATAATTTTTTTGTGCACAAAGTTATCCCTTTTTTTCTGCATTCTACGGTCAACATTCAATGCAAATTATTTTCATGAGGGGTAAAATTTGAATAAGGAATTTAATTGGTCTTTAAATTGCCTTCTTACGACAAATTATTTTATTAGTTAGAATATTTGTTCGTAACCCGTGAACACCCGGTATTGTATTGGAGCCCTGATGTAAGTTATTAAATTTACTTAATTTTTTTATTTTATTTTATGCCCACCACCAAGTAGGTATGAGCTCCCTTAAACAAAGAGTTTGTCTACCTCGCAACATTATAATTCGCATTCGTCAAACCCCCTAGGTCAATCTCTCTCTGACAAGACAACATCTTCTAACAAAGAGCAAAGTCTCCTGGCTGTCGAGCAACAGCAACAGTGACATTAATATGTGACCTTTATTGTTTCTCTAACTTCAAAAAGTTAATAACGTAATTTATTGAACTCACCAATTCAATACAACAAAAGATGCTCGAAGGTAAGTACCTAGATTGGTTCTAAAAGGTTTAAAGGTGTTCTAATTTAATTTACCACGGGTTTGCAAGGTTCTACAAAATGATACTTGGAGACGTTAAACTATTGTTTTAGAGTTAACTTTGATAAAGTTCTTTCAAAAATTAGGTCCAAATTTTAACAATATAATCAACGTGTTTGTGCTGATTCATACGAGTGGTTTCGTTATTTTTTTGTGTAGAAGTCTATTTTTTTGGTGCGTAGCAATACTGTAATAATAGTTTCGCTTGATTTTAAATTCAGAAAATATGAGTTAAAGTTATTTTTTATGCTGAGGTTATTTTATTAATACTAATGGAATCTCCACCTCCTAAGTTACCTACATTTAAAATTTTATAAAAATTCGTTGGCAAATAACAGAGATATTTGACTCTAAAATCTTACGTGGAACACGCTGTATATTACCTGCATGTGTTAAATAGCTTCATAACATAATAACGTGCTAGTGTTCGTAATGTCATAGTTACTGATGAAGTGATGAAACAAGCTGATGCATTCTTGACGTTTTATTATTGTGGGAGTAGAAAAAATAACTTTTCGTTATAAAAAAAATTGCTAAAAATTGGAAAAAAATCTGTTGAAAACAATTTTCAAAAAGTATGTATTCCGAGAACTGTGTTATCGTTTGATTATAGAGCATGTTCACATTTCACCTTGTTTCGAGTTGAGTAACAGAAGGATCATAATATTCTCGGTTGGATAAATCTCGTCGAACGGGAATCGAATGTGGGAGCTTAGCTTAGTGCGTCGTCAATTCAAAAGAGACAAAAATGTGCAAGTCATAAATTATCATAATGATACTGCATTTGTTACGAACACAAATTAACATAATATATTATGACTAAGCCGAGACTATAATTACGAGGATTGTGCTGACGGGCCGTGTCGAGTCGAAGCGTGGGCGGAGAATAAAATAACGTTTGCCTGACTTAGTTTCCATTAAAACACTTTCTATTAAAAATGCTAAATTACCATTCGCGCACTCACCTTATTATTACCTCATCTTAATGCGATTTTCAATGTGCTTAGGTCCGTAATTACGCAACATAAGAACGTGCCGCATACCATCATCCTCTAATGAATTTTTAGAATACTTTCCAAAGTTTTGTGACTAATTCCATTGTTCAGGGTCCAGCTGGATGAAATATCTATTTTTTTAATTGAGTTGTTATAAATAGTGGCTCAGTTTTTATTTATCAATAAAAGAAATGGGTTATTGAGGAAATGGAAAGATTTTATTTTTTTTAGTAGTACATCAGTCAAATGCAAACCTTACATGCTAGGCTTCAAGAGTGCCGACAGCGAGGACGTCATTTGACTGTAATACAGGGTGCGCCAGAACTCGCGCCCCAGAGAAAAATGCCATATAAAATAAGATACCAGGAACATGGAAAAAATGTTAAAAAAATTTCGATGTTATGAGGGTTTAAAGTTTGCATTTTGACTCTATTTATTTCTGTTGGAAAAATAATTTTCCAAGTTTTTTTGCTATAGACTATTAAAAGAGGAAACAAGGAAGCTGTATCCTAAATTGTAACTCTGTTCAATGTTATTTGTGGCTTTTATTGGCAAAATTTTTGTCCCTTTACTAAATAATTATAAAAAAAAACATATACAAGATCATCAGTATCCTTAAATAGATATAAAAAAATGTCAAATGTCAAAAAATAAATGTCAAAATTTTTTGACAGATAGAATTTTTTAAACATTTATTTCATGTTCCTGGTATCTTACCTTACTTGAAAATTTTCTCTGTATTTAGAAAATAAAATTTCCGTGTTATCTCAAGAACCTTTTGTTTGATATTACAAACGAAGTTTGTATGTTATTTTATTCACAATCACATTATTTTTAGTCAAAAACTTGAATAAAACAAAGTTAAAGGGATAAAATGATATTACTGCTTATACGGCATTTAATAATATGTTTCCCAACCTTTAAAAGGTTAGTAATCGGCATATTACATTAGTGATTGTGAATGGGTAAATACACATTTAGCTATTATTCAAATTAACTCAATTTAAAAAGGATAATTTATACTACCGGGCTGATTTCAAAATGTAAGACGGTTTTTTTACGTAAGAATTGTCCGCAAAAGGAAACTAAAGGAAATAACAAATATTATAGTAAATTAAATGCCGAGTTAAATCCAATAAAATTATAATCATTGCTTATTTATAAATTTCTGTATAAAAAATTGTTTTACACTTTGTCATGAGCTCAAAGAAAGTTTCACGGAGCTTGACACTTCAAAGAAAGGTCTAAAAAAAGTTTTTTTTTATCTGCCAAGCCTAACCTTTAATAAAATTATAGGTATTGTGTTTTTTCGTGTTTTAAGATAGTTTTTTAAATAAACGTTAGGTGTGACGGGTTAAATCGTGTTTTAGTTTATCATTTCCATACCAAGAGGATCCAATATAAGAAGTGTTTTAAGATAGTTTTGTGTTTTTTTTTCCTAATGATCTGAGCTAGAAGGATGCACCTACGTAAAAAAACTGGTATTTGACGGAGTTTTTTTTTACTTTTTTGTGACTTCCACGTTTACAAATACATAGGAATCAAATAGTTAGAAAAACTCAACTTTCCAAGTTTGTGTAATTTATTTGATATTAGAAAAAAAGGTTATTCTTCAAAACAAATGCTGACAAAAATCGCACTTTATGAAAAAATTTTAAAGAGAAGAAAGGAAAACTTTGCAGTATGAAAGAATAATAAGTCCAATTTTACTGAAATAGTTCAAATTTAAAAAAGTAATGTAAAAAAAATTATCGTGAAGGGGAGGGGGTCAATGGAATGAAAGAAGGCGAATTGAAAAGCATCATCTCTAAGTCCACGTTTTTATTTTAAATTGAAATAAGAGGACCTAATAAACATAAAAAATACAAAATAACAACTCACAAAAGTGACAAAAAATGAAACAAATTTTAATACTTATAAAACGATACAGGTTGTTCCGTTTTTATTGATACAAATTTAAAAAGAAGATAGAATATTCAATTTTAAGACAAAAGCTTCCTATAAACCTGTATAGAAAAAATTTACATAAAGAAGCTACATCCCTTGAAAGAGGGGTGCAACTTTTAATGGATTTTTTCCAATATTTCAGAAACCATTGTAGATAAAATTACAAAATCTGGTACAACTAATAACCTTTATACGCCCAAACGAATCAAAGATAAAATGTCGAAATTTTCACTCGGAAGCATTCTGAACTGGGGGGTTTAGAGTAAAAAGTACCCTAACTATTTCCTATTAACATGTATCGAAAAATGCTACGCAAGGAGTGCGTCTTTTAATGGGTTTTTTCCAATATTTCCGAAACTCTTTTAGAAAAAAAATTTCAAAATTTGGTACAGATGATAATTTTTGTACACCTAAACGAGTACACAGATAAAATGTTGAAATTTTTAATTAGGGGCTTCCTAAACTGGGTGGATTTATGGTAAAAGGTACTTTAACTATTTTTCCTGTGGTGTCTTGACACTTTCAGTAACTACATTCTAAATTTCATAGTTTTTCATAAAAAAAAGTCTTTTGCATTTTTCCGATACAATTTACCAATTGTCAGTAAATCCGGTATGTTACAGACCATAAACAGCATAAAAATTGAAAATTGAATTTGTTTTACCTTTTAGAACGCCCGTTTAGGACTGTTTTCATAGTAATGTGCATCGAAGTAGTCGTTGAAAGGGATCATTTTAAGGTGGCAACCATGCTAAAATTCAAACAATCCCAGCCTCAATCTTCCCTAAAAATTACTTTCTCAAATAAATATGTGTACATTATTGATCTGAATGGCATTAATAATACTTTTTGTGTGAATAGACCGTAGAATTAAAGATGCATTTACACTTCTACAACCTACTTGATGAACATTAATATGAAAAAGAGTATATATTTGACTGATGTGTCTATCTCTCTCTTCCAGGTCCAACTTTGAAACCCAATTTTGTTGATTACCCGTTAGAAGAACTGGATAAAATGAATTACATATTTTTATTTAATTTTATTGTACAGATATTAAGAACTAAAACGATCAATGTTTACAGAAAACAGTGGTAAACTTGCTCCAGAAGTGTTAAAGAAGTCTACTGACTTTTACATCAAACAAATTCTATCACTTTAAACACATTAGAACAAAAAAACAATAAGATACACATGCCACACGTTGGTAAAGATAATGGTAAAAATCGTGAATGTCTTCAATAGCTACAGAAGCTTTTATGCATTTCTGTATACAGATTTATCAACAAGAAATTACCACCTAAGATTTAAACTTTTAGAAAAAATATGTTTTTATGTTGTTTGCAAATACAATTTTCAAAAGTAATTTTCAATTCCTAAGGTTGGTTACCCGTTCTTGTTGACAGTATTTTGTTAACCTGCTGTCAACTATCAATTGATTTATCCATACAAGATAACAGATGACTTTACCTAAATTTTTGACAATACTTACAATATCTTTTGTTTGTTACAAACCTCAAACCCCACCAAATTTATGCCAACCTAATAACGAATATCTCCAAATACTAGGCAGCAATTTCTTGATGACACGACTTTATTTCTGTACAAAATTTTTAAAGCAAGTAGTGGAAAAAGTTAATGATTTTCTTTTATTACCAACAATGTTACGCGTATGTCTAATAAAAGAGTTTCCAAATTTTTAGGAAGTTTAGAAACTAACAAAGGGAAAAAAACATCAATCGTATCTAAAACTATGGAATATTCAAAAAGTTATGCCTAGAGGATAAATGTTTAAGGCCCAGCCATGCAGCTGGGGGTTTTTAACCATCGATGAACTATCATTTTAATTATTATACTTATAGAAAGTAATCCATTTTTCAACTTTCAGAATTTACATTCGGCAATTTAAAATCGTTCTTTCATTTATTTCGATTTGATGAATGTAACTTGAGAGCAAAACTGAATTTCGTTCATTACAACCCGCATCGCGCTTGAGTTAAATTGTTGGATTAACATAATGCTGAAATCAAATTACTTAAGCACCAAATCGAGGATAAGTTCGATTCTCTAAAGTCTATAAAATGTACAATTTTGGTTAAAGTTAATGCGATTAGGAGTGCTGTAATAATGAAACCGGCCATTTTCCAGACGAATATTTGACAAAAGCAAATTCCCTTTTTATCCTTTATTCATCTTCTTGACCCTAATCCCAATTGCGGTTGGTCTTACGACGGAACTCTTCGTCACTGACAACATACGTAAATAATGATCAGATTTCTTTAAATTATATCAAGCAAATTATTTAAATTAGTTGCAAGAAAATAAAAGTTTGAAAATAAAATGACTAAGTTTATAATTATACCTAATATTTTTATAATAGAACCAGTTCATTTAAATTAACTTAAGACACACGCATATTAATGCAACTTGGTTAATAATTATAAACGACTGCGGACATGTAGCTTTCCCTAAAGCAATCTTTTGTTATAAATATACTAAATATTTAATGTCTAACTTCAGACACAAATTAAAACATGAATCAATTAAAAAAAAAAACTTAAAAATTATTAAAGACAAAAACGTATTTTGTATTTTCATAACGATTTCAATCAAAAACTTTAAAAAATTTTGTGTTTTTCATCCACTTACATAAAGAAAAACTAAACACTGCAACATCACATGTATTTGAAGTGACCCACCAAACGAGCATTGACAATATTTTTTTAAGTAAAGCTAGAGCTAGGTACTAGATATTGACTGCTTGACTGGAACAGAGCTTCTGACACGTCAAAAAAGACATTAAAAAAAATTTTCGTGATTTGGGTGAGCACCGGTGTTAAATAGTAATCAGTTTGTTGTAGATTTTATTGCGACTATGAAATTGCGTTGATTTATAAATGTGTGTAGGGTTTTTTGGGACGGTAGGGGATGTTTGCGGAAATAGCATATAATCGAGGCTGGTTGCGTTATTTTTTGCATGAAAATAAACCATCATATATTAATTAGAATTAGAGTCGATGTCTGCGGTATAGTTCCGATTTTAAAACAGATTGGAATTGGTCAACTTAATTATTTATATAATGTGTTCCGGCGCACTTTTATATTACTGCGCAAAATAAAAACCCACCCCTGAATCAATGTTTTCCATTAGCTGTCAGATAGTTGAAACGGCAACCCTTCTTCAATCCCGCCACATTTGTTCACTCTTTTGACTTTTTCCAGTTTGTTTTTCAATTAATCTCGGCAAATAAAATCGAATAAAGTAATTTCACCCGCTCCGATATAGCTTAATTAATGCACATGATGGTAATGGTATTAGCGAGCTAAGAAAGAGACAACAACTTCATAAATAAATTAGGCGTATTTCAAATTGCACCGTGGACATAGATCATGTCTGTATCGGCTAAATCAGAAATCAGCATTCATGCTTTGGACAGTTGGTAGCGCTGGGCAGGGTAAGACTGAATTATGCGCCATGTTTAATGTTTATTAGGTTGCTGGATATGACGGAGTTGCAATTAACGACAACTCTGACGTGCATAATAAATACATTAACTAATTTATTAACACAGACCAACTGAAGATCTACCTAGAACACAACTAGGTAATGGTGCCCCCTTTGTACCGAATATCGATCAAATTATTTACTTATTTGTGCAACATCACGATTTCTACGAAAACGAATTATCTCTGCCGACCGACGGCATAAAAAGCTCTTCCTCCGCCCTTATGCATTTACGATAAATGCATGCTTCTGACTGTCTTTTCGCTTAAACACCTCTGTTCTCTGTTATTCTATTTCATTTTTATTTAAAAAGCAAAATTTAACATTGTTATGTTATCTAGCAGAAGTTACTTTTTTTAAGAAAAAAATAGAATTAATCGAAGTCAAAGTCACTATACTCGTACTTTATGGTTGTTAAATTCGTTCATTGCTTTCAAAATCTTTTTTTTATGAAAACATAAAAGTCCAGTTATAACAGTGACAAAATAAACAGTTTCGTGTAATACCGTGCGATCAAAAAAAAATAAATAAATTAGAGTAAGTGTCCATTAAATTCTACAGTTGGCAACACATTGGCTGAGAATCTGGGTTGGAAATTTTCCACACAAACTAAAAGTGAAAATGACCATTCACCGTTTTCGTCTTGTACAGCAATAAAAATTTTGTGCTCTAAAGGGAACATTAATTATTTCACTCAAAATGAATAAAACGCAAACTTGTTAAAGTTTCCGCTGACATTTGATGTCAAAAATCAGGATTGATATCTGAAAGACTTTAATCATCGCCTACTCTAATTTATTTATTTTTTTGATCGCACGGTATTTATATTATTAACATCCTTTATTTTTTTAGGTTGATAATTAATAAACTTCAAATCATAGTGATAAATACAAAATTTAGCAAAGTATATTAACATTTGGTGAATAACAAAAACATCAATTGAATTCAAAAAGTTATGATAAGTAATTCTTTATCAAATCTAGGAGAAAATTTTTCAAACTTGTACCTACTACCTGTTTATACTCAAATCAAAGCCTCTTTAAAATTAAAACTTAACGGTAATAAATTTTCAGTTATACAGGGTGCGCCACAACTCGCGCCCCAGAGAAAATAAGGTAAGATACCAGGAACATGAAAAAAATGTTAAAAAAATTTTATCTATAAAAATTTCGAAGTTATGAGGGTTTAAAATTTGCACTTTGACTCTATTTATTTCTGTTGGAAAAATAATTTTCCAAGTTTTTTTGCTATACGCTATTAAAAGAGGAAACAAGGAAGCTGTGTCCTAAATTGTAATTCTGTTCAATGTTATTTGTGGCTTTTATTGGCAAAATTTTTGTCCCTTTACTAAATAATTGTAAAAAAACAAATACAAGATCATCAGAATCATTAAATAGATATAAAAAATTGTCAAATGTCAAAAAGTAAATGTCAAAATTTTTTGACAGATAAAATTTTTTAAACATTTTTTTCATGTTCCTGGTATCTTACCTTACTTGAAAATTTTCTCTGGGGCGCGAGTTCTGGCGCATCCTGTATGTTTTGCTAGCAATTTTCTGGGTCTTAATCTGTCAAAAATTTAAGACATTTGATAGATTAAAACCTTTGTTTTAAATTAAATATTTTAAGTTATCTGATTTTAAAAAACTTATTTTTCTCTCAAATTATTGTGTACAATAAACTTACTTTTAAATTTCGTTAACAATAATTAGAAAAATCTCCTTTTCAAAATGTGTGTTTAAATAATTAATGGTAAATACAACTAAAGTACCTTTTCCAGATTTTCCTCTAGTAGCTTATTAGAAAAAGAAATTGGGTTTATAGATTTTTATAAACTAAAAAAAATACATTTTTTTTTAATTTCATAAATCCTTTTGTCATCGTCTTTTCTTCGTTTAATTTTCTAGAAGACACATTTTTTTAAATCGGTCAGTTATTACATGTAGAAAGGGCGCGCATGTGCGATGTTTTTTAGAACACTTTAAGCAATTTTATCAGACCTCAATTAAACGTTTATAATTCATCACCTACCACTTGTAAGTTAAAACGTATGCATAAAAAATTCTTTTTCTACTCCCACATCTAAAACACGGATTATCGTATATGTTTCCATGACGCTAAGTAACCGTTTATACACACCTTAACAAGCCGTGACTTTTGTGCGTATTAGTCACGTTGCTAATAGCAACTGTCATATTAGTCACGTGAAGTTAGCTTTCTGTAATGCTAATAATTTTTCGAGTGTGTATCTGGCTACACCAAACGAAAATGTTCGGGGAAACGCGTTGTGACGCGAGTAGCAAATTTTTGGTCGACTGTAATTTAAATTTTGCCCTCAAGAAAAATATTACTTATGGCTAACTTCACCGAGGTGCTATCTGTCAGTTGTCATTTAGCTGTCATTTAGACGGAGCTGCGGTTTGTGAAAAATGAATGAAAATGAAAGTGAAGATGATGTTTTCAATGGAATTTGCACTCCACCCGAGATTACCGAAGCAGTGGCCTCGGCAACTGCTAGTTTGCTGCCGGAAAAATCAAAAAGTCAGTACGAACGTGCATATAAACTTTTACTACAAAGTGTCATTAACAAATAAGTAAACATTTGAAGGAGTCGTAATAGAGTTCAAAAGAAACAAAGCTTCGGACTGTACAGTGTTTTAGTTGCAAAATAAATTTAAATTTTGCACAGAGTTGCTTTTGACCAACAAAAATTTTAAGCAAATATGATTTGACTTTTTAATTTTTTTACACTGTTTTATAAAATAGGAAACATAATAATTAGGAGTATTTTGTTTCCGAAAATACCATCGAATGTACTTTAAAAATTTGAACGCAATTTGTAATGTAGGTTTGATGAAAATACTCCAATTTTCAGCCATAAACAAACAAACTGTTTCTTATTTGTTAATAAGTTAAAAAGGCTAAAATAAATATAAAATTTCAAAACAAAAAAATCAAAATTGTAACATTTTAGCATAACAATATAGGTAACCATATTTTTTTAATAAAATTTCTAGGGACAAAAGCAAGAAACAAACAAAATTACTTGGCGTTAAAAAAAGGTTTTATTAATGTTTAAACATTTACTTAACAGCAAACAGTAATCAAGTAGACTTCTAGTTTCCAATGATAAGAAATCTGATTCTTGTAGAAAGACTGTCTTGATCTACAATATCGATGTTTGTAATTTATTCTTATTATCCTGCGTCGATCCAATTTCACAATTTGCCATAAATTTCAAAGAAAACTAGAGAAAAATCATTTCTAAAAACCGTTTCCTTAATGGTTTTAATGGTGTTGTTAAGTATATTAACGGGTCTGTCTGCGTGTGAGTGTAGGAAGTGTCCGGAATAAGAAAAGCTAAATGACTTTTGCACATAAACGGCTTCAGACACGAAAGATATTAACGAGGCTGATCCAGCAACAGGGGCAGAGCCAGTCGCTGCCGGTCACTCCTTTGCATTATCTTATGATAATTGCGAAGCCTATAAACTTCAATTAATGGCCGCAAATATACATAAAGCAGATCAAAGTTTCTCTCGTTGAGTTATAAGGCCGGTATTACAGGGCGCAATTAAACCCACGGACCAGACTGATGGACGATGACGCGTCGATCGGCATTTCCACACTTGATTCATGCTACCAGTGGATTATTATTTACAGTCAAATGAATTTCGCTAATTCACATTTCTTACAATGCTAATGAATGGCTTAAAATTTACTTCTATTTATTTTTAACTATTAAAAAAATTAATAGACCTAACCTGACCTGACTTGACGTATTGTTTTTTTTTTCTATGGACTCACATTTAATAGTCTATCCCTAATGGAAAACCTCTATTCTTTTTCTAGCTACCGTAGAGATAGAGAGTTTCATAAAGAACGATATGCTTATCATACATATGCAACGCGTATCTACATACAAAAATACGGTAGTGATGCATGCCCTCACAATTCGTCTCTTTTGCTTCTGCCCAAAACTGAATAATGTACTGGTCGTTCGGGTGGAATAAAGCCGCATTACGCTTAATAAAGTCTGTAAATAATAATGGTTGGATCATTTTTTTCTTATGCTTTTGATGATGCTAAATCGGCGACTGGATCTCCAGGGGACGGTCGGCGAAAAATATTTAACCTGTAGGAGGTTGCAAAATTGAGAACTTTAATTGCATAGACGACAAATCATGAACAACGTCATTGTCTAATCATGTGCTACTTATTTCAATTGGATATTATTAGGTAAAAGATGCTAATAAAAAATATATGTTTTTTGCATGCGTCATCATTACTTGATTGTGAGGCCATAAACCTGTTTCTCCAAAGGTGGTAGAAAAAAATTTGGATTAATAAATTTAAACAGGAGATGTAACAATTTAAAAACAAGATGTCCCAGAAACAAAATTATTTAAACCCAATAACTTTTGTTTTGTTTAAATTAAATTAATGTTTTTTTAATTTTAAATGTACCTCGTTATACAAGGTGAATAAAAAGTATGAAACAAAGACTTTTTTGTATAAGCTAATTTCTTTACGAAAAGAATAATAAGGGCAGTGTAAGGTATTATACAGGGTGTTTACAGTCTTGGAGTTGAAAATTGACCTGGTAATAGAAGAGTATAGAAGTACTGTAACCGAGAAAAAAAGTCACACAGTTGTTATTATTAAGAATGCTGTTAACCTACAAAATATTGGTACACGGTTTGAGGATCACTGAAATTATTTCCTTGTTCAGATAAATTTGTATTGTTGCAACAGATAAAAAAATCGTATCCATGACAATGAAAGAGAAAAGTCACTTCATAGGTTTGACACTGTCATCATTTGATTTGCTTTTGCTTTAGTTTTTATCAAAATTCCAAGATCTTTTGTTTAATCTCTTCCATCAGCAAAATGGTTTCCAATAGGTTTGATTCGTTTTTCTTAATTTTTTTCCAAATTTATGAACATGTATGGCAAATGTAAAACTAATAAATTGGTTGTCGTGATTATGATTTACGGTGAAAGACAAGGCAATGATACTAATGGCCATTGTTGCAGCCGAAGCAGCAGTTTTCAAACAAATAGTATAAAATGAATTATTTCCTTCAATAACGTGAATTTTTGTTTTATATAGCATATTAGTTTTCTTCTACCGTGAATATCATTTCATTTAAATTTCAGCCTCAAGACCGTAAACACCCTGTATAAATGTAATCGTTTCTTAAAAATTAAATTTGTCGAAATTCCTTTTAGCTATATAAATATAATAAGCAATTTAAATTTAAGGATTAAGACGTGTTAGGAGTAAAAAGTAATCATTATTTTCGATGCTCGAGTGGTATTCGTTACGATTATACAGGGTGCGCCAGAACTTGCGCCCCAGAGAAAAATTTCAAGTAAGATAAGATACCAGGAACATGAAAAAATGTTTAAAAAAATCTATCTGTCAAAAAAATTTGACATTTATTTTTTGACATTTGACATTCTTTTATGTCTATTTAATGATACTGAAATCTTGTATACATACGAGTATGTTTTTTATAATTATTTAGTAAAGGTACAAAAATTTTGCCAATAAAAGCTACAAACAACACCCAACAGAGTTACAATTTAGGATACAGCTTCCTTGTTTTCTCTTTTAATAGCCTATAGCAAAAATAAGTTGGAAAATTATTTTTCCAACAGAAATAAATAGAGTCAAAGTGCAAAATTTTCTACAACAGGAGTTTTGGTCATTTATCATAAATGTCATATAAATTTACCTCCTACAACAGACAGACCGACAGAGGGGTTTACTCTAAAACAAGTACTGAGTCTACTCTAAAGGAGGCACGAACAAAAACACTGCGCCACTGGTGCCGATCTCACTATAACGATCATAGAATTTGTAAAATAAAATGGAGCTGCCATTTGGTCCTCAAAAATGCAACCAGCAGTGTACAGTTAAATGTTTTTGTTGCATTACCACCTACTGACCCACTTCAATAATAACTAATATAAATTAATAGTTTTAGTTTTATCAGCAAATTTAAACTCTTTTATAAATGAACTTTTACATAAGATTCAAAAAAAGGGATATGATTTGAAAAAGATTTGCCCTTATTTTAAGGCTAGTCCCTTAAACTTTTAGATCCTCTTTGCTTAGTGATCAGTGGTCATTTTAGAACAAAGAAACTCTTTATTTGCTTTAATTAGTACGCAACTCTTTGTTTGTTTTAAGTAAACAAATAGTTTTTGTTTATTCTAATTTGAACAAAGGAAGTACAATTGACCATTTTTAAGCAAAAGAAGAGTCTTAAAACAAATACTTATATAAAAATGCAATTTTTAGTAAGATTAACATGCATTTCTCCTACATGGCGCATTGTATGATTAGCAAACATTAACTTCAAAAAATCATATCTTGAAAACTACTCGGTATATTCTTAGATTATTTAGATTTACTTCGAACTTCTTCAAACACTGTTCAAAGAAAAGTTCGCAAATAATAAATTTCAAATTGCATATCATTCTAAAGGGCAAGTTCATCTCTTTAGAATGGTTTTATTTGAAGAAAATCGGCTTAATAGTTATTGAGTAATGATTTTTTGAAGTTAAAGTATTGTAAATTCATTTAAATCAGAAAAATAGTATATTATAATACTAGTTTATAAGCAAGCCTTTAAAACACGCACGACGGGTTTAAGAGCACGACGCGTCAGCGGAGTGCTTTTAACGTCGTAATAAAAAATAATAAAATTATCAAAGATTGTTTGTGAATCGTTTTCGTAGAGACGGTTACTAGTTTACGTTGTTAACCACATTTTTTCACGTTGTAATTGGTCTTGAGATTTCACTATTTCTTATTACCTGGACAACTTTAAAATTTCAGCATTTCAGCAAAGGCCAAATTACGCATGCTGCAGCGTGTTTTAATTTAGTATTATGATGCAGGTATAACTAAAAAATTATTTAGTTCAAAGTTTGTAGACTTTTTTGAATTTTTTTTAGTGCATTTCCCTATAAGCAAAAGTGGTCCTAAATCCAGCATATTGTAAAAGTTTCTAAGTACAGACACTACACACCTAAGTCTAAAACTCTCTTTAAACTTGCAGTTCTCTTAACTTCTGTATCAGTGGTGGTATTTTCGGGTACCACCCTTGGGCAACCCCTCAGCCTTAGGAGTCAATTTAACAGACTATACTTGGAGTACTTGGAAATGTTAGACTATTGTTTTAGAGTTCAAACTTTGATAAAATTCTTTTAAAAATTAGATCAAAATTTTAATAAGATAATCGACGTATTTCTCTGATTCAGACATGTGATTTAGGTAATTTTTTGTATTATAAAAATTTATTTTTTTAGTGCTTAACAATATAACAGTAGTTTCGCTTAATTTTAAATTAAATGTGTTAAAATTATTTTTTATCTTGAGGTTATTTTATTAATACTAATTGAATCTCCACCTTCTAAATTGTTTAACAAGGATATTAGACCCGAAAGTCTTACCTACGTGGAACATTCTGTATATTATACATATAGGTTCATTACGTGCTAGTGTTCGTAATACCGTGCGATCAAATAAAAAATAAATTAGAGTAGGCGTCGATTAAATTCTACAGTTGGCAACACATTGGTTGGGAATCTGGGCTGGAAATTTTCCACACAAACTGAAAGTGAAAATGACATCCACCGTTTTCCTCTTGTATAGCAATAAAAATTTTCTGCTTTAAAGTGAACATTATTTCACTCAAAAGGAATAAAATGCAAACTTGTCAAAGTTTTCGCTGACATTTAATGTCAGAAATCAGGATTGCCATCTGAAGGACTTTAATCACCGCCTACTCTAATTTTTATTTTTTTTTTTGATCGGACGGTATCATAATTATTGATAAAGCTGATGTATTCTTGACGTTTTACTATTATGGGAGTAGAAACATTTTTTCCAACACTAATACCTTATACTGCTTCTGTGATGAATTTACTCTTATAATTCATTCTCATTAAATTTTCCCGTTCAAGGTCAAAGAATTTTAAAATTTAGCTTTGAAAATCGGACATTATAGTTCAAAAATACTTATTTTGAAATTTTTTCAAACTTTTCTTTTTAATTTAACGAACAGTTAATGCAAAATTGTATAAAATGTTGAACAAAAATAATTTTTGTCAGTGAACTAAATGTAATTAAATCATTAGTTTGATCTGCTGCCTACCCGTTATGATGATGATTTATGGAATCACTATTTTTGAAAGTAAATAAGTCAAAATGACATAGACTTGACAAGAGTAAAAAATAAGATTATTAATATAAAGGTTGTTTTAGAGTTTACATTACGAAAATGACAATACTGCCCGAAGTTTTAATTCCGCAACTGCACAATGTTCCATTTCAACAATTTTAATATCAGATTCACACATTATTTCAATACTTTTTTTGACATTTCTGCAACGTAAAAAATCAAACGCAATTTGAATCACTTACCACGTTTAGATCTTAACTTTATTAAAATTTTGTTTTATTCAAATTTCTAACTAAAAATGTGATTGTGATAAAATAGCATACAAACTTCGGCGGTAATGGCAATGTGCTTTATCCTAAGCTTTTACATAAGCACTCGGGGGAATGCCACATTTACCACCTCGTTTGTAATACACTATTATCTCTTAACTTTCAAATCAAAAGATTTCAAATTTGTAGAACAAGAATGAAATATAACGGTTTGTCAATTACTAGTCAGTAACTATTTAGTGATATTCAAGCTTGCAACATAACTTAAATCTGGTCGAGAATATCCAACTTGAATGAATTTTACCTCCTATGTTGCCGTTAATATACACTCTTCTATAAAATACGTCGTAAATCACAACATATTTTATACATACATAAAATACTCTTATTTTGGCATTTTGTCAATTTTGACAAATTTCTTTAAAACAATTTGTAAATTTAGCAAAATTTCTCATCCAATGTTAGTGTTGGAAAAAATTTTGAAGACAGTACAAGTTTTATAGTTATGTCTTCTTATGTCTGTCTATTAAACTCTCGCTTTCAAACTGTTGTTCAAACTTAAACAACGAGCTCGATTTTTACACTGCCTATAATAAAACTCTTCTTATCTTAATAGCTATAAGCAATGCGTATGTTCGTCTTTATGCTTTTTTATCCCACGTTTGTCTCTTTTTTTCTATTTCGTCTTTATCAACAATGTTTGAGAACTCATTTGCGTGCGTTAACAGCTTCTCAGGAATTCACCGTGATTTAATAGCTTAATGTATTATGTGCTTTTAATGTTGGTGACAATGACGCTAAAAGTAAGTTGCTTTCAATATTTATTTATACTAACTTCCCGAATTTTCGACGGCCAACAGAAAAAAGTCTTGAGAATTTATTTACAGATTATGCAAAATGGCAAATGCAAGATTCTCTGAATTACTTTTTTTTCTTTAGGAAAAGCGTAAAAAAAAAGATTCGTCGCAGAAAGCCATATAAGCAATTGTTTGTTCCTCAACTCCCACTACGCGGTTCGTTTCTGCTTCAACGAATCTTGTATATTATAATTTTAAACTCTTACTTAGATGGATGGTTTCTGTACTTCGTACTTTAATATATTATTTCCGAGACTGTCTAGATCTTTTTATCAGTTTTTTTAAAACATACAATAGGTTTAAAATGGCCATTATTGCAAACAAAAAATCGCAACAATAAGTATACTAACTACGTAAAGACGGTACTTACAGCAATAATGCCTTTTAATCACTTAATAGTACGTCTAATAATAATTATTGTGCAATTATACTAAACAAAATTAATTACAGCTAACAATATAAAGAGTGTTAATGAATTTTTAACCCAAGCCTTCTTTAGATTAGCGAGTTCCTGTTATTAACAATCGACAATTAGACACCATCTGTTTCATGGGTTTTGTAAAATAAATAGATTTTTTGTCGCATTTCTTATCCGTCGTGGAAAACAAACGCGCCCAATCTCCTGCTACATAATTCAAAGTCCATCTCGAATTTTTATTATTTTCCACAGTCAAATTCCCTCTATTTTTCTGCCTTTCGGTCGGTCAGTTTTTTGCGCGGCTTTAGAGGGGACTCCCAATGTAATGATATTTCCATCCAATTCATCCCTCTTTTCCCCATTCCTCCCCTCGCACTCGCTCCGAGGCTGACCGCTACATGAGATTCAGTCAGACCAATCGACATTTTACAATCTTTTTTTTATTTCAATCCTAATGCTGCTTTATATCGGCCAATCAATTTTTGAGAATCACATGCTTATTGAAAAATTCCGCACTGAATATTGATAAGGTCCGAGAGAGAAGAGCCTTCGGGTTATCGATGAATTCAAACGAAGAGTTTCGGCGCTCGCTGGTGATAAAATTAAGTGCGATTAGCCCTGTAAGAGATATTCAGCGAATAAGAATACAGGGCAGAGCACCCCCGGCTTTCAGCTATGAAATCAGCATAATAAAACATCTAAAATTCCATAATTTTGAATAACAATAATTACAAAGAAGGCGTCGCGCGATAATTGCCGAGATAGGCCGCACAAAACTCGCTAATTTATTCGCAAAGCTAATTTAAACTTGTATTTGACTTGCACATAAACGGTATTATTGGAAAGTTAGTTAAAAGTTGACAACCCCATCCCTCTGATCCGCCTATCTCGCCCAGACGAGCGCCTTTGCTGCAATTACCTACACACTTAACTTCATTCGCTGATGCAATTTTATCATCTTGAAAGCGGCTAAATAAAACGACAACTTTAGCACTAATTACGACGATTAATAAATACATTTTGGCAGCCTTTGATCAACAGTTTTTTTCTTATTCTTTCAATCAAACCAAATCAAGCTCTTTAGCATTGTGTTAAGAAAACAAAAAACAAGTGTGAATCATCTCTTTTGTACAAAGGTACTTCATTATCCATACTATAAGGTATAAAAAAATAATTAGTACTTTAACTCATTATATTAAGATGTTTTTAAAGATTTCGCTCTTGTTTATAAGTCAAAAACAAAAAAAGACAGACGTTAAAAATGAATTACCCTGTACAGAGTGTTGCATTTTGGATGTCCGAATAGGGACTCCAAAACTAAGAAGTTTAGACAAAAACGAGTGATATATTTTTAAAAAGCTTGTTTTTTTCTTAACTAAAAAATACAGGGTGTTTTGTTTTTATTGTCACAAACTTAAACAGGTAATAGAATATTCAATTTTAAGACAAAAGTTTCCTATGAATACGTATCAAAAAATATTACGTAAGCGAGCTACACCCCTTGAAACAGATGCGTTTTTAATGGGGTTTTCCCACTATTGCAGAATAGATAAAATTACAAGAGTTGGTACAGCTGATTGCTTTTAAACACCTGAACGAATTTAATCAAGGGCCTCTTAAACGGTGAAACAAATTTAATTTTTAATTTTTATCCTTTTTATGGACTGTAAGACAAATTGTAAACTGATTTTACTCAAAAACGGTAAGTTTTATCGAAAAAACGCAAGAGACTTCTTTTTGTGAAAAACTATGAAATTTAGAATTTTGTGGCTGAAAGTGGCAAAAACCAACCGACAAAATAGTTACGGTACTTTTTACTCTAAACCCCCCAGTTTAGAACGCCCCTGAGTAAAAATTTCGACATTTTATCTTTGAATTCATTTGGGTGTGCCAAATTTTGTAATTTTATCCACGATGGTTTCTGAAATATTGGAAAAAATCCATTAAAAGATGCACCCCTTTCAGGGTATGTGGCTCACTTACATAAACTTTTTCGATATACAGGGTGTTTACAGTCTTGGAGTTGAAAAGTGACCTAGTAATAGAAGAGTACAGAAATACTGTAACCGAGAAAAAAACTCACACAATTGTTATTATCAAGAATATTATTTAACTTCAAAATATTGGTACACGGTTTGAGGGTCACTGGAATTACTCGTATTTCCTTGTTCAGATAAAATTGTATTGTTGCAACAGATAAAAAAATCGTATCCATGACAATGAAAGAGAAAAGTCACTTCATTGTTTTGACACTGTCATCATTTGATTTGCTTTTGCTTTAGTTTTTATCAAAATTCGAAGATATTCTGTTTAATCTCTTTCAGCGAATGATTGGTTTACAATAGGTTTGATTCGTTTTTCTTATTTTTTTTTCCAAATTTATGAACACGTATGGTAAAATATTAAAATAATAAATTGGTTGTCGTGATTATGATTTATAGTGAAACACAAGGTAATGATACTAATGGCCATTGTTGCAGTCGAAGCAGCAGTTCTCAAACAAATAGTGTAAAATGAATAATTTCCTTTAACAACGTGAATTTTTCTTTTATATAGCGTATTAGTTTTCTTCCATCGTGAATATCATCTCATTTAAATTTCAACCTCAAGACCGTAAACACCCTGTTTATAGAAAACTTTTATCTTAAAATTGAATATTCTATTACCTGGTTAAATTTGTAACAATAAAAATGGAACAGCCTGTATATATTTTATAATATATTTTCAGCAAAAAAGTATCTTTGATTTTTGTTCGCAGTTGGTCATAAAAAAATGTTGGATCTTCAGCAAAAAGAATTTAAAATATATTATTTAACAAATGTCACTAATGAAAGAGTTTTCTAAACACCAAATAATGAAAAAATGCAAAATACTCGTAATTCGTAAATCAACTTATTGGCAACTAATAATATTTCGTAACTTCTAGTGAGTAGTGTTGTAAAAAAAAACGGTTTAATTTTTCAATAAAATTTGAACTTCAAATATCCAAATTCTGTCTATGTGGAACGTTATACCACCTCCATTAAACCATCAACATGTTTTTCCTAACTGTGTAGACTGTTGCCACATTTGTTTTTCATATTTCTGTTGTTTTTTTTTAATGTATCGTAAAAAAATATTCTGTTACAAATATGTATGTACTTTTTAAATCAGAAAAAAATAAGTTTTCCAAAATTGCCATGACTTCCATTTAAAAAAATACAAGTTTATCTTTTTGCTGCTAAACAAATAACTGAATAAAAATGGTTAATTATATTACTAAATTCTACGTAAAAAGTTCTTGTATAATGGATTTATTTAAAAATTCAACGGAAAATACTTTTTTTTTTATTTCGCTAATATGTATGTTAACCTTTGTTTGTAAGTCGAAAACAAAAGACGATAGCGAGATGACGTTTTAACCAATATTATTTACTCAAAAATGAGCCTTAGAATGTAACACTCGTTTTTGGCTAAACTTCGTAGTTACAGAGATTCTCTATTCGAACATCCAAAATGCAGCACTCTGTACAATAAAGTTAATCATTGCACAAACACTATTAATCTTTTACTGTTTTAAAGAATTTTCATTCAGGGAGAGCCTTGGAAGTTTTTACGTATGTCTTATATTAATTTTGAGTAATTAAACTACTCGCAGTTAGTAAACGGTGAGACTACTTTTAAGCAATCTAGTTTCCCTGGTATTTTAAATTTAGATTAGATCTCATAATTTATTACTTCAATTGTGTTATTGTAAATCACCTAGATCAGCAACAGAAGTTTTAAAAACTCTGTTTTTTAAATGTAACTATAAAAAAGTCACAGGGGGTGATATTACATGACCTCGGAGGCAAAATTGTCTCTGTATTTACACTAATGATGCGATCTTCAAAGAATTGTCTCAGAATAGTAATGTTTTCAATGTGTGTTAAAGAGTGACAGTTAAAGTGAACTATTTTGTTTGGTTCCATACTTTTTATTTACCTGGTATTCAAGCTGTTCGGTTTTTATTGTTACAAATTTAAAAAAAGGTTATAGAATATTCAATTTTAAGGCAAAAAACATGCTTTTGTAAAATACTATGGAATTTAAGATTTTGTTGCTGAAAGTACCAAGACACTACAGCCAAAATAGTTAGGCTACTTGTTACATATAAGTCCCTCCAGTTTAAGAACCCTTGATTAAAAATTTCCACATTTTATCTTTGAATTCGTTAAGGTGTCCGCTGTACCAAATTATGTAATTTTATCCACATAAAATGATTTCTGAAATATTAGAAAAAACCCATTAAAAACGCACCCTTTTCCAAGAGGTGATGGTTGCATAGTATTTTTCGATATAGAAAACTTTTGTTTTTAATTAAGAACTAAATCTCTAATTTAGGCGTTAAAAAATTAAGAGAAATGTTGTAAGTAAAAAAAAAAAAATGTAGAAAACATGATGTTTTATTATTTGTATTTAATTTTTAACTTTAAGACAATTTTTAAAGTGGCAGAGCAGCCAAGGCCAATATGGCGGCGCCCATGGCTCGCATCAGCTGACCGTGTAGCATTTATATTCTTACTCATTCGCGCAAGTGCTCCGAGGTATTTGAGTGTATTGATGTATTAATATGTATTGATCCGAAAAAAAAGTTTCACTTGCATCGTGGTTTCATAAAACCACACAATTTTTTAAACACTTAAAAGTTACCACATCTTTTAATTTGAATCCTAAACTTACTACTGTGCCATTAATTAAGTTTCTGATTACAGTAGCGCGCGTCCAAAACTAGTACCTTTGCGTTTTTTAATAAAATTAATTAAAAAAATATATAATTGTGTTTTTCAGAATTAATTGTTCAGTCGAAGTTTTAACTCAAAAATTGTTTATAAAATTAATAAATTTTTGTATTTTTTTTAATTTATAAAACCTCATAAACCTTCCAAATATCTTTTTCTAATTAGACATCACCAATAGAAAATTACACCTTCTATTAATTTTAATTTTGAGAAATCTTGTAGTTTAATATTTAAATTTAAGTTATTTGAAAAAAATCATGAATTCATAAATCATGAAATGCCAACTTTGACACCGCGACACTACTAAACATATTGCAATAAAAACTTTTTAGTATAGTCGCACTTACAAGGGTGCGTGGGTCTTAATACTTTAACTAACAATAGACGGTCCTAACTACTGGTAATAAGGTTTATGGTGGTTGTATAATCTTAGCGAATAAGTAAGACTATAATTTTCAGTTTCATTTAAACTTATTGGCAGTTATTTCCGTTTCATTTTGTAGAATAGAATAAGTTATTTTTGCAATTATTTTAGAAACACCTAGAGTTTCTACTGCTTTTATGACTCTAGGTATTTGAAATTTGCTTTATCCTTTTTACAGATAAGATTAAAACATTTAACACTTTGCTTTAAGAATGAGCTTAATAGCAGCATAGTTTAACATGTCATATGTATGATAAACGTGTGCTATAAATATTAACACCAACAATCTGTTACGGTCTACCATTGCTGTCAAGACTCATATTCTATATGGAGATATAAAGATAATTGTTTCACCTGTTATCTATAACATAAGTAATGTTAAAATTTACATTCTTCAGCCATGTATGTGGCCTCAATTGATAATCTCCAACGATTACAAAAATTTCAAATGATAAACAATTTAGTAATGGCAACCCTATAAAAAGAAATAATTGTTTGATAAATGCATTTCCATACATACATTACTCATAATATGCTCCATGAATTATTTTCATTATAATGGTGTAAACTTAATTTAAATGCAAATCATCTTATGTTAATTTGAACTGGTGCTCGCCCATTAATTTAAGTAGCATATAATTAAATTTTATTTTTTCGCAGCAAATATGTAATATGGGGTCGCGTTTTATGATGGATGATGGCTTGGAAAGAGCTACCCTAGCGTCGCAGCCCTTAATTACATTCGCAGAAATTTATAATTAAAATTTTTGACCCGGTCCGTTTTTTAATCGGTTCGGTAGACAAAAACCTGGCTTCGAATGTGTAAATTAGATTTTTCCTGATGACTGTGCTTACTCACAATCAAATGCTTTTACATTGGTTATTAAATTATTAATTCTGGTAAAAGTTGACGCAAAAAATTAGCCCGTTTGTTTATTTAAACAGGACACAAGTATTAATTTGCAAGAATAAACTCGGGAAACACAAAAAACTTAAAAACACGTGAAAAAATAATTTCAAAATTTATTTTGATTTTTTCTCTTAATAAAAAAATTAAATCAATCCAGCATAAAGTAAATAATACCTAGTACCTACAACAAAAAAGTCTATTTTTCTACTATGCGTAAATCAAAGTTGAGCGGTGGGGAAAGGGAAAAGAAGCTTACGAGCGGAGCAGATAACTCGAAAGTTATAGGCGGCGAGTACCTATCTATTTAAGATATTTAAAAAAATTAAATCTATAACAATTAAAAAAATGAAAGATAATTGTAAAGCTTTTTTTTAGTAATTACGCAAATAATGCATGGGATTATTAATCAAAACCTATAGGTAAAAATTGGCTACGCCACTGCATTGGACAACATGCGATACAAAAAAACCGGTAACAAACAGTCAGTTGAAATAAGGGCAAGCAATTTAAAATTCTTTACATTCTTTAGACCGGTCATCTTTCAATTATCGAACTGTACTTTGCGTTCATACTAAGGCCAGTACGAAACGGTTTTGCGTATCGTATTGAACAAAAACAGTGCTATAAAAATTATAAGAGAAAATCAGCCACCAATAGATGGTACTAAACCATCAATGTTTTCCCCATTTGAATAGTTTACAGTTGATGTGCCAGATATCTCCTTTACTAATTTTGCCGCGTAGCTTAGTCGACGGCGCGCCGACGTCTTGGCGGGATTTTCTGACAACTTCAAAGTTTTATTTAATCTGTCATCTAACGTTTTTGAAAGTATTTTTTTATTTAAAATAACAATGCCAAAAGTTAAAATCTCCATTTTAGAAAGTAATGCATCGAAATAGACGCTCCCACATAGTTTTTGCAATGAGGTACGAAGCAAAAACGCTTACAAGTACTCATATTTACATTGACTTGTCAAATTGACAAAAATGGAAAACTGCTATTGTCAAAATATGCTTTCCCCATTTGGATAGTTTCTAGCCTGCCAGCAGAGGTCAGCTACTTTGCTGAATGTCTCCTATACTAAAAAGAGGAAAATTTAATCTTATAATGTTGGCAACCTTACCGTTTCTCTATCGAATTGTCAGTGTCAATCGACCTAACAAAAATTAAAATAATCAAATACGAAACTTTTGCTATGTTTGGTTTAATTAATCATCGCAAAAAATATTCAGAATTAACAGTATGATTATAAAATAAAAAGTACTTGCTGCTACTTTTAAGACTTTTCATGATCGTTCTCTTAGATACATAAGGTGAAAAGTGATATATAACTAAATATATAAATTTTTCAATTTATACCAGGTGGGGCATCCGTTACGCCCAAAAAGAAAATCCCCACTTCTAATTAAATAAAATTGTTGAATTTTTTCACACTTATTTGGGCATTTGTAAGGTACATTCTCTAATGTTTTGGTAATTTTTCATTCACAAACAAAGCCAAAAAAAAATAAAAAGTAATTTTCTCCCAAAAAATTTAATTCTAGTTCTTATACTGACCTACGCAGATTCACTTCCTAAAACTGCTTACAAAATCAGAAAAAAAAATAACAATTAGATTTTGAATGAAACGCAATTTTCCATCTTAACTTTGAAAATCATTTTTATTTATGACGTGCTACTTGTGCCATCGTAAATTTAGGAGACAATGGGGAACTGCTATTGGGGTAAGATTCCAAGGTTTACAACAAAAAGACCTTTTAAAGAGGTCGGCTACCAGTAAATGATTCTTTTGTTGGCAAATTATACCATTTTGTCATAAATGACGGGTCTGGTTTGTGTTTAAATAAAAAAAGCGATTATTTGGATAACCAAGTCAAAATTTGAAATTGTGATATTAAAGTTTGATGCGCTAACAGATACAGATTCATTTAGTCTAAAAACTTTGTAGGTAAATTAACAGAAAGTATTCATAAAACACACAAAACTGATACGGACTCATTTATTATCCACAAAAATTAAAAAAAAATTATCAAATTATATCCTTTCAATAATTAGTTAGGTATATGAAATATCGCCAGTTTTAATTAATTTGAAGTCGCGATTTATCAAGTGCGCGTAACCGATACCCCACCCGGTATACTTGATTGGACATCTGTCAAAATTAACCTCAAAATTTTCAATAAATTCACGGTTTTTATGAAATTTCGCTGACGATCATAAAAATGTTGTTCGACACACGTTCGCTGTCTTATTTTTCAGGTCTTCGGCCTCCACTGCACCATTCAGCTTCGCTTCGTGTCGCAAAATTCGTTCTCAGACCTGAAAAATAATTTGACAGTGCACTTGTATCGAAAATAATTATTTAGGGTTAGGTAGGTTTTGCCGACAACTTACTGAACAATTTTGATAGCGTGATCTCATAGGGAGTAAATTGTTCATCGTATTTGCCGCCAAAGTATTTCTAGAGGCGTACACTACAACACGTCTTCGACACCTTCGAAATTCATTTTTACAAAATAATAAAATAATGACGTTCAAATTAATTTATTTTATGGTCACCTAGCTATGAAATACAATGTTGTTAACTACCGCAAAATTCCCTACATTCCGAAATTTTAATATTTTTATTTAAAAAAGTGCAAAGTAGAAAAAATACTGTATGATATCTATTTATAAAGCATTTTGTCACACTTATTCCTCCTCGCTGCGCTATTCGTGTCCTAAACCTGTGCGTGCGACAAAATACTTCTTATAAAACTCGTATCATAATATACTATTACAACACATCTGATGACCAATAAAAAACTGCAGTATCTTTCGCAAAATGAAATTTTTATATAAATTGCACTAATTCATAGCAAAGAAAATTTTACAAAAAAAAACAAGACAATATGATATGGGGTTTGGTTTTTAACTTTTTTATAGCTTATTCCAAAAAATCTAAATGAAATCAAGCAAAATACAAGTCTACTATTCACCGAACACCTAAAAAAATTGTTTCTCATGAACAAAATTTTGGATACAAATTAAAGATGTCATAGACAATAAATGATTAAAATTTAGTAGTGGTCAAACAACGTTTATTTACACTATTAACCTTCTACTCCTTAAGAACACTGTTGACCATCTTGAACCCTCAAACAAAATTAAGGGTCAGCAGAAAAGGCAATATTGTGGCATTTGTAGTCATAAATTCTATATTCAATGCACCAATTTCAACTTAAGATGATTAGCTGTTAGTAACGATATTTACAATTTTTGTCAAAATTCACTATTTCGGTTGGGCAGCAACCCAACGAATATTAACAAATGTGGATAGACAATATTTAAACGGTTCACATTTTTTAAAAAAACAATGTGTTCCTAAGTTGGTTGTCATTGTGCTTCAAATTGAATGGTTGTAACAACTCGGTTAAAATGCATTTACTCCGTTATGACATTTTCTGTGATTCTTTATTTTTAAAACACAGCTCTGTAGCTTGCTGTGATTTAACAAAAGCATTTCAAGCATTTGATTGTGTAACATACAATATTCTTATTCAAAAGTTTACACATTACAACTGTGATTATAGTAGCAGATCATTATACAGAGTGGTTATAAATGATTTTCATCTAGCCAGCTGTGAATTTTCCATGTAAAATAAAAAATGCCGCTTTACGAGAATAGGGGTTCCTACTTGTTGGAACTCAAAATTAAAAAATCGCCGTTTACTAAGCGTCCACTTCGAAAATAGACTTGTTTTCTTCCAAAGTATACATTATTATCAATTATTATTGGAAATTAGTTGAAACAATAAAAATTTAATCAACAACAATTTATTATTAATTAATAAGTGACACAAATGACAGAACTAGAGCTTTCAAAAAAGTAGAGCGGCACAAATAAAGTTACATGCAAAAAAACTCCAAAGCTGGCTAGATGAAAATCATTTATAACCACTCTGTACAATCGTCTTCACTGATATTAATAATAATAAATCTTTATAACAAAAACTAACTTATATTCAAATATATTTGCAGATGACTCCTCTGTAGTAGAACACTCTAGGGAAATTGCTGGTCATGAAAACAACATATCATTTGTCTATAAAAAATTAGAATCTTGGTTTCTAAGCAATCAATTGTTTTAAATAAAAATAAAATACAAATTATAAAAGTTTCATTGAGAAGAATTCAATACGACAAAGACAACATATAACTACATATTAAGAGTGAATCTTAATACGAAAATCACATGGGAGCAGTGGCGGCGCGTAATCATTATAACTGGGTAGACAGGCAAGACTGCATCAACACATTTTTTTTAAACAAGGACAATTTTTTTCAACAAGTCACCTTAGATATCTCAGAAAATAAGCAAATATTAGAAAATCCCCAAGCACGTCAATTTTCTAATTTGTTGACATTTGATCATCGCAGACGACGTTCCAGAGCTATCCTTATACTTTTATAGTAATTTGTTCTGCTGCGCAACGTAAATAAAAAATACTCAAAACTGAAACAGTAGTATATAAAACGGCTGTTCTACAACATATTCCTGCTGAAAACCAAGGGGATAATGTCACTTAAAATTTTAAAGAGTTTGTTTGTATTGTATTTGTTTGTACAAAGAGAGTAAACTTTCAAAAAGACACTAAAACATGTCTCCCTGTAGATAAAAACTAACCTGTTTCGGGATTTTCGAATTTTTTTATATTATAGGATACCTTGTGGCTCGTTTTAAAAAAATCACCCTGTATATTTATCATGACATAAAAACACATAAAACATTTTAGCTGCTCTCATAAAAATTTCAGAACTTTTCAAATAATTCTTGTAAAATTATGTTGCAAAGATAATATACAGGGTGTGTCACATTATTTTACGAGGCCTGCGTCTGTAAGATGCAGTCATCATCAATAATACATATTCCGATACGAACTCGATTAAAAATTTTGAAAAATTGGATGGTCTGCTCTAGTTTGTTCACAAACAACATTTTACAACATTTTTAATTAGTGATTAAGATAGATATACTAGAATCATATTCATGCCGTCCCTTGATAGAACAAATGATAATTGTTTCTGAAAAATTGCAGTTTTTGGCTATTAATGAAACAGTGATTAGTTGCCATGGGTTTCCAAAAATTAAATAATTAAATTTGTATTTTTTGAATCTAGTATTTTGTGACTTTTGTATCTTTGGGTGCGTATATTAGGCGCAAGCCTCGTAAAATTGTGTGAAACATCCTGTATAATTGAGCTAAATCATCATTAAAATGTTTTTATTAAAATTAAAATAACAGATTCTGCGAGTGCAACAATTTCTAAAAATAAAAAAGACTATGTTTTAAAATTGAATTCTTTTCGCGACAAGTATTTTTTTTTGTCTTAAGTTTTATTATTGATGTACTATTTGACTTGGAACTCGATGGATAATTTTAAAATATAAAAAAATTGAAAACAATAATAATCGTATAGCAGTAAAAGCTGTTTATGTTTTCTTGTATTTTATGATTCCAAACCAGTTTATGAAAGATTTAATGATTATGGTTGTAAAGCTATTGTTAAAAAGCGACCAGCTTTGAGGTTGAAGCAAGCTCAAAGAAAACAACCCTTTAGAATTGAGGGGTTGAGGTTTCTTTATCGCTAAAGACCCAAAAAGTTAATTGCGTTTCTTGCACCATAAAATTCAACCAAATATACAGAGACTTTAGATAGATCACAGTTTTGTATATAAGATAAATCTTATTTCAAAAATGTGTATGAAATCTCAGATTTAAACAGCATAGGCCTGCCAGAGCTGATCGGCTGATGACGACAATTAGAGGTGGTACACAAGAGGAGATAGTGTTGATTTTGCATAGCCAACTTTGGCTAACCGAGGTTGCGCCTGTGAAATGAAACCTCATTCCGCTGGGTTGACAGAGGCTTAGACAATTCACTAATTTAATAAAATTCATGCAGCTGATGGATTATAGACGAACTTGTTTTCGAACCCTGTTTGAAATAAAATTACAGAAATACATAAAATAGAAAATTCTTAAGATTGCCTTTAATTAGTCATAAAATTTTTCCTCTTTTAGGTACTGCCTATGTTGCGAAACAATTGTCATTCACTGGAATATCCTTACGGCATTCGCAATCGACACGTCATATATCCTGATTTCTTAAGATTGTCAAAGACTAAAAGTTCAATTAACTATTGCCATAAAATTTTATAATATTTTGGCCAAAAAAATCGTTCAAAAATACAATAAAAACCTGTTGATGATAAATACTTTCTACTTATCAAGAGTATTTCAATTATTTTAAATATACATATAAAAGTACAGGTATTCCAGCGAGTTGAAAAAGTCCATTAGTGACCTTTAAATGACTATAAAGCATCTCACGAAAATAAGTTCCGATACAAACTTGTGTTTTTTTTAATGAAACACCGTCTGTTTCTTGACATTTTTGGATGTAGCCTTTTAAAACAATATTTTTACGCTAAATTTTTATTAGTCCATTTCGCTTAGTTTTAGAAATAAGACAGATTTTTTTGACGAAAACATGCACTTTTTAAATAGTACATTACAAGTGAGGTGGTAAATATGGCATTACCCCGAGTGCTTATGTATACGATCGAGAGGCGCCAGCCTCGAGAACGGTTAAATCACGAGGGGTTATCCCATTACCACCGAGGTTTGTATGCTATGTTATTCACAATCACATTATTTTCAGTCAAAAATTTAAGTAATATAAAATTCTAACAAAGTTAAGATTCAAACGTGGTATAGGCCATCCAAATGGCGTTTGATTTTTTACATTTCAGGAATGTCAAATGAAATTGTTTTGTAAAACTGTAACAATTTTTAATATTCAATATTAATTGTAGCAACATTGCCTTTCCATATATCATTGTTGATACTATGGCAACCATAGTAATTCCACCACGGATCACTTATTTGTTGATTTATACAGAGATTGTAAAAATCGACATAAAAACTGAAATTCAAATTATTTTATTGTAAAAATAAAGAATAATGAATTCAGTTTGACACAAATGTTATTATTAAGTGATATTTCTTCCATCACTTGTGCAACTGTGCACTTTTTGGCTACTGAAACAATAGTAATTTTTTTAATGTTTAACGTTAAAAATCTTTTCGATTATAAACATCAAAAAGTAAATAATTTTAGAAAGACAATTTAATAATGTTTTAAAAGCAAAAACAATAAATAGGGTGTTCCATTTAATTTTTTTAAGTTATTGAACTTTTAACAAACATCTTAATTTTTTTTATCTTTGCAAATGCAACACACTAAAAAAAATACAACCTTATAGCTTATACCTTCTTCTTTGCAGAAAAAAATACTTCTAGATGTGTAAGTTTTGTGTAATAAAATTGTAAAAAGTGCATGTTTTCCTCAAAAAACCGTCTTATTTTTAAAACTAAGCAAAATCGACCAATAAAAGTTTAAAACATTGTCATAAAAATCTACATCCAAAAACGCTGAGAATCATATGGTGTTTCATTTAAAAAACACAAGTTCGTATACTTGCTTCAATTTTTATAAGACTCGCATCAGACGATTGCTTCGAGTCCCTTTTTTTGTCCTCAGTAAAGGGTAAAAAATTACCTTGTCAAACGGGTCAATTGCGTCTGGAAGTCTGATTCGGTTATGACTCGTGCCGTTGTAATCAGGGTTGGCTTAAGTTTTCATTCACTTGTGCGTGTTATTTTTTAATTTTTGGCAAAATGTCCTCATACCTACACGTGGTTCTTGCTGGGTGATCAAAATTTAATATATTTTATACATTAAATTGTTATTAGCTAAAGAGAACATTTTTTTTAATTTTTATTTTTTAATTTGAACTAGTACGTTTTTTATGTAAATTTTTTTGAAGCCAACCCTGCACACCCAGTTAGCCAGCGGTGGTTGCAATATCATGCATTTAAATACCGAATTGGTCGTATATACTATCTGTTTCTGTCGCATCTCTGTCTCTCTGCCTGCCTTAAAGATCATGATTTTACTATATTGTTACTTATTTTTGAGACAAGCTATATAGTTGAATCTAATTTTAGGCTATAGACTAGATAAGTATCTATTAATGTCCTATACAGGGTGCGCCAGAACTCGCGCCCCAGAGAAAATTTTTAAGTAAGGTAAGATACCAGAAGCACGAAAAGAATGTTTAAAAAATTCTATCTGTCAAAAAATGTTGACATTTATTTCTTGATATCTGACATTTTTTTATATTTATTTAATGATACTGATGATCTTGAATATGTTTTTTTACAATTATTTAGTAAAGGGACAAAAATTTTGCCAATAAAAGCCACAAATAACATTGAACAGAGTTACAATTTAGGATACAGCTTCTTTGTTTCCTCTTTTAATAGCGTATACAAAAAAAACTTGAAAAATTATTTTTCCAACAGAAATAAATAGAGTCAAAGTGCAAACTTTAAACCCTCATAACTTCGAAATTTTTAGAGATAACATTTTTTCCATGTTCCTGGTATCTTACCTTATATAGGATTTTTCTCTGGGGCGCGAGTTCTGGCGCACCTTGTATATTTTTTAATTTTACCATTTGAAGGTCACTAATATACTTTTTCAACTCACTGGGACATCCCTGTATGTAATACTAAATTTAATTTCTTTTTCGTTTTTGACGCATATGATTTTTTGTAAAATTTTGAACATTAAATTAAATCGTTTACTTACTTTTCTAACACTTCACAATAACCTCAAAATAACCTGGTTATCTACCATGACTATAACAAGCTGAACTATTATTATTTAAGTAAAAAAGGAAAACAGTTTAATCCTTTAAAGCAGCGTTTCTTAACCTTTTTCAGCCCACGGACCTCTAGGAAATCAAGCACAATTTTCAAGGACCCCCTTAAAAAAAAACGGCAATAAATTTCAAGCGATTTATTAGCGTAGCGATTACGAGACTTTTGGTGGCATTTATTTATTGTTGTTAAATGGTCCACAGATGAGACTGCGGACCCCTATACATAGTCTCGCGGACCCCCGGGGGTCCGCGGTCCACAGATTAAGAACCACTGCTTTAAAGCATTCTTCGCCCCAAACCCTTTATAATAATACATGTAATCTATTTAGTGATTTAGATACGTATGATACGGTAGAAAAAACTAAAGAGACCACAAAAATAAAAGTAAAAACACTTACTAAAAATTAATTTCAAAAAAGTGGTAACACTGTGGAAAGTCGAGGAAAGTGCTTGGAAGAAAATTAAATCATATCTGTGGTTGCTTTTTTTCTTCTTTTTTATTAGCTTATTGATATCGTTTACATATAAATTTGTGTGCATCTTTTTTTGTTGTCCGTATCATGAACTTGCTTGTTTAATCTGAACAAGCGTCTGTCGAGCACGTGGTCATCACACACTTCCTCGTTACATCTCTAGCAGCCGCTACACCGCAATGTTATGCTTTTCAAGAAGCTCATTCATCCAGAGAACGAGTTGCCTCCACTTCTCTCGAACAATATGCATAATGAATAGCAAGAAAATATGTTAAGGGGTGATTAAAACAATGCGAATTTACTGCCCGAAGCACGGAATTAACAAGAATGACGACAGTTAAAGTCGTTGCAAAGAGTGCGTGTAATGTGACAAGAAAAAAAGCAGAACAGAAGGGCTTTAATCACTCGACATTAATCAGGAATACAGAGCATTACGAGACTTTTTCGATAACGGGATTAACGTTTAATTAAAATAATTTTTATGCAAATGAAATATATTCCATTAGCGATTGATACAGAAGCTTAATAAACTTAAGGTTTTTCATTATGCAAATGCAATATTTAATATTCCATGTTTTGTAATTGGGAAATTATTTTTAAACCCACATTGTAAAGTATACAGACTTGTCTTTTTGTCCTTTAATTTTTATAAAGAGAGTGGATCATCAATTAATACACACTTTCAAAGACTAAGTATATAAAACGTATATACCGAACGTGATGTAAATAAAATGATAGATGAAATATTGATGCTAAAAAAATTTACGAAAAAAAAATTTGTAAAAATATTATATTAAAATACGAATCATGGAAGACATTCATTCAAGCAAGAGTGAGAACGTTACGAGCCGTGTAACGGCGAGTTGAGAAACAAACGATTGCTTAAATGGCTTTCTGTAACAAGTGTTTTACACTATTTTTTTATGACTTTTTGTCATATACGGTACCAGAAATTCGAAAAATTGTCACCAACATTAAAAACATAAAATACACTATAGGCTAATGACGCACCTAAACGAATGCGTTAAGGACACAAGATATGAAAGAAGTGGTTTTTAGCAGCTGTTAGTAAAAATATGTATCTTATCTATGAGCTTAGCTTGTCCAAGCGTGTTTTCTGGAGTTTCTAGTCTTTGGTAAGAGTTGTCGCGTCCGAACCTGAAGCAATCATAACTCTTGTAATATAATTATGATATTCCGACCGATTCCCACTTTATAAGCAGGAGAGGAGTGAACCGAAATGACTCACGCAAAAGTAAATTATACATTGAAAAGGCTTTAATATAATGAATTCATTCATATGCATGAGGCGGAGTAGAATGCTGGAGCAATATTTGGTGGCGTAATGAAATGAATTTATGCAGAGCTGTAATGCTTGAATATTTAGCATATACCCCTTCATCCTCCCAGAAACACTGTGTACACCAAGCTTCCCTCGATAATGCGACACTTATTATTTTTTAGCCGATACTTTACCTTAAAGATGCTTGGGATAGGTTCAACTTCTACTCCTCGATAAAATCTTTCAAAAAGCCTGAGTAATGTAACAATTCTAAATGATATCTTAAGGCACACTGGTTGAACAAGGAAGCTAGCGTCAAACTATAAGAGCGGTGGTAGCAAAAAAGATTCTAAAATCTATTATAAACAATGAAAATAACGTTTTGTCTACCGTTTTTATATTCAAAAAGACACAACATTGTCGGTTAATTAAAAATTAATTAAGATAACTTTAAATAACTTTTTATTGTTATACATACAGGGTGATTCAACTTAAATGACCCATTAGACAACCTATAATACACAAAGCAATTATTCCTTGATTCATATTCGAATTTTGAAAGTTTCATGAATTGAAAAATATCGTTCTTTGATTCTCGATATTTTGAAAATTTAATTTTGAATCAAGGAATAAGTGCATAATGTATTATGTGTTGTCTGCCAAGAGAGGTCAGGTGGGTCATTTAAGCTGAATCACCCTGTATTTAAATATCTATCTCTTTCATTTGTTTATTTTAACATTGTCTTTTTTACTTATTTTTTATTTATGTTCAAATAATTTTGTTTTTTAAATCTGATCCTTCCCCTTAATTTATGGCATTATTTTTGTTTTCCTGGCCAAGCCACTAACAGTACTAACTGTGGAAACATTCCAGTTCCTATAAAATTTCCTATCAACGATAAAACCGATAGCCACATTTGTTAACTTTTTCAGGTACACACTTTAATGTATTTAAAATACCGTACAGGTACAGCTATTTACTGGATTTTAAAAATGATCATTTTTCAAGTTGTTTTAAAATATAGCTATTAAAATAGCACTAACGACAGTTTTTCATCGGTCTATGACCAATTATTCTAGATTTCAGATTTTTTTACTTTCTCCGGTAATCTCATTAACTTCATGAACCCCTCATAAAATCTTGTACATTTTTGATAATTTCAAAGCATTCTTAATATGTCTATTTCTTATTTAGTGACATAATAGGCATTTAAAAAAATAAATTAAGAATATAAAATAGTATTACAATGAACAAAGAAAAATAAACAAATAATAAAAACAAAAGCAAACTGCATAATACGTACGATAGCTAACAAAAGTTATTATTTTTTGTAATAATATACTTGAAAGCAGTTTTTCTGTTTGCGTTAACAAAGAGACACTCTACAAGTTACACACTGCCAGTTACTTCGAGACTCTTGTTGCTTGGTGCTACATAATAGAAAAAAATCCAGTGCCACCATTTATGACTTTTTCAATTGAGTACAGTGACGGACAGTGAGTTTTGTCAGTGAATTTTGTCCAATTAATTTCCATGACAGACTAAAAGTGTAAATTGGTCTTTAGGTTTTTCTAACCTTGTTTGAGAACTTTGATGAACATTTATCATGTTGACAAAATGCCCGATATTCCTTATATACTTTTTCCCTGTGCTTTGTCTTACATTGCTTGAGGTATAGTAGCAATCCATTTTTAGATTGGAAATCCGGTTCAAAATGAATAAGAATTTAATTAAACTTGACAGTGTCAGTTATCATGACAATAAAGCACAGGCTACAGTGAATTTTTGTGAATTCACAGAAATTGGGTGGACGAAATGCACTGTCCATCACTGTACGTCATCAACTGATCAAATTTGTCAACAAAGTTCATGTTATTGTTGTAATTTTCCACAACATCAGGACATACCATTCATATCTCAAAAAACTAAGAATAATACGAGAGATAGTTAGTAAAAATGCAAAATTTGATCAATGTAATGTTAAGCAAAAGTGGTTACCCAAATTAGTTGGAAACGCTCAATGACGTCACAAAGCCTACTAGTCGAAATAGGAAAGTATTTGCCTGATAAACCTAAGGATCGAAATTCTAATCCCAATGAAAGAATTTTTTTTATTTTGTTTTTTTTCCTCTTTGTATTTATAATAATTATTATCCGTTATATGTATATTCTCAAAAAACAATTCAATTTTTTTTAAGTTAAAATAGATATTATAAAAATGTAGGTATTTCAAACTAATTAATAAATTGTATAGTTTTCAAAATAATTTTAAGTTCTTTGATTGTAAATAAAAAAAATGTGGTAAACTCTACAAGAATAATGTCTGTATTATTAAAAATATTACCATTAATGAGCAAAACTGCTCAAAAATATAAATTAAGGTGAGTTAAATTTTAACCCACCGTACCGATTCGGCTAAAAATTTGGTGGGCTAAATTTTAACCCACCGTCCCTGAAAGAGTTAAACAGCATCAAAACTTTTTGAAAAAAAAGAGATAATAAATGGGACAATAAAAATTAAATATCTTTAAAATTAAAGTTAAGTACCTAAACAATTTAAATGCCAGATTTATATTCGGCGCTTTGAAGAAGACAAATGTGAAGTAACTGTTTTTGCCAATGCGTATAGTACCGTGCTATCAAAAAAAAAAATAAATTAGAGTGGGCGGTGATTAAAGTCCTTCAGATGGCAATCCTGATTTTTGACATCAAATGTCAGCGAAAACTTTGACAAGTTTGCGTTTTATTCCTTTTGAGTGAAATAATGTTCAATTTAGGGCAGAAAATTGTTATTGCTGTACAAGAGGAAAACGGTGAATGGTCATTTTCACTTTCAGTTTGTGTGGAAATTTTCCAGCCCAGATTCCCAGCCAATGTGTTGCCAACTGTAGAATTTAAACAACGCCTACTCTAATTTATTTTTTGTTTGATCGCACGGTATTTTAAAAATTTTCTTGGCACTGTGACATTTTTGACCTTTCAGCTATTTGGTTTATTTTAAACTTCTTCAAAGTGTTCATTATATATATGTAATGGCATAATTAGTGAGAAAGTAACATGTAATTAGAGAAAATGTTACGTTTAATTGCTAATTGAGTTTCTGGCCGATGCGATGCTAGTTCCAATTTTAATTACCTAATTACGTGACTACATCAATACAGAGGTAAACATGTACTTCTCCGACTGAAGAGAATATTTAGGTTAGCAACGTTTAGTAAGTAAGCGATTTAAGTTAAGCAGGTTCCATTAATTTTGAGATTATTTTGCAATGTCTTATCACAAGCAAGCACAGCAAACTATCAATAATCCTTTCTAGATAAAAATTTATGTCTACGCCAATCAATTGTCTAAGAAAAAATTCAACATTTTCTTCCAAAAACTGTTGCAATCTCAAAATTTATGAAAGCATCTGTACCAACACTGTACATTGTAGTGTGTTATAAATCGTAATCAAGCGCATAAAAAATCCGTTCATTTTATGTTTAAAAAATCGTCGGGCAGGTAATAGTTATTGATCGTCGCATAAACCACACTTTTAGAATAAATAACTTTTAAAAATGCTCATTTCGTTGTGTAGCGAAAAAACAACACATCGCAATATAAATATTCATCTCTAAATAATATACAGTCGTAACTACATATAACAATAAATCTGTGCATTGCATACTACGAGTACATAAAAATAAAAATGTGAAAAATGCAATCGACGTTAAACAATACTGACCAGTCGGTCGATAGAGAGAGCTAGAAGAGCCGTTTGCAACTCCAATGGGTTCGAAGGATTACGTGGACACGTGTATCAAGTTCGATAATGTCCTCCCGTGTATTCAGAACCGAGCTTTTCCACCAAAGCTCGCTAAAATTGAGTTAAGTGGGATTGGTTAAGGCGCTCTTTTACGCATTAAGATGCAACGGCACAAAGACGATGAAAAGCTCGACAAAAGGGGTTTAAGCATGTATGTGATAATCAGCATCTTTTGTTTAGCTAGATTCTCAAACACTTATATGGAGAAATTTATTATTACCTACTTCTTATTCTTATATCAACAAAGTGTTGCCAATATCTTAAAACTGAAAAAAATAAGTAGATTTCAAAGGTTCAAAGGTTTTTCGCCTAATTTGTTTTACTCTAACATCACTACAAAGAGTCCAGAAAAATTACTGATCAACTTGTGGTGCTCAAACTTGTAGGTCATTGCTAACTTATAACTCTTGAAAATGGTATTTAAAAAAAAAAGCCTGCCAACACTGTATACCGGGTGTTCCAGGTTGCCCGTCGCACCCTTATAACTTGGTTATTTCAAATAATATGCCCCATAAAGTTATATTTTCGGAAATCGCACAGCAAACTGCATTAATTGCCGCTATCAAACTGGCGTAAAAAATGACATGTGTCACAATAACGATAGTTATTTGGTTTGGTTACATATTTTTATATTTTTTATTAATACAACATGCTTTTCTGAATACGTGTATGCACAAACGTTTGATATTTTGTGACAATTTTTTTTTTAAATAAATAAACATGGTGACTTGTAAAAATAAATAGTAAGGAAAATTAATGAATAATAGTACCTTTTTCATGATATAAAAAAGTGGCATTTAGAATACTGTCATTTGTGAACGAAAGTCTCGTTTTTTTAATGCAATAAGAAAAAACATAAACTAAAACGTGTTTATTTTGTAATTTGTAGAATCTCTACTTATTCTATTAAATGCTCAAAGTGAGGACCACCTGTTTCTAAACACATTTGTGCTCGGTGTAGCACTTCTTGAATACATACAGGGTCAGTCACAAGAGAGTTACTTTGAAAATTAATTAGTTTGCAACAAAGAATGCCTTTAGCGTATGTAACTGGATATAATATTTTATTTAAATTAATTCGGTGTGAGCTGGATGAAAATGAATGAAGTCGTCAAAATGAAAATAATTTATAATTTTTTAAAGTTCTTTGAACTGAAGAACGCAAAATGTCTTTTTCGGTGGCTATATCCCTAATTGAAATGTGAGGATCTACTTCTACTCTCGCCAATACTCCTACCGCATGTTCCTCATCTGTGGCAGTTTTTGGGGCATACGTATCCTTTTTCTTCATAAAACTACCGTTTTCTTTCAGATTTTTTAGCTACTCTTGAAAATAACTTATCTGATTGTCTGGTTCTGTTTCGAAATCGTTCAGCATAAAGTCGCCGTACAGCGCGGCCATTTTGTCGGCATACAGTGAAATCAATTTTTTGTAAAATAATTCTCTATATTCAAAAGTCACTTATCTCTCACTTATTTATTACTTAAATGCAACAAAACAAATTTGAAAACAGCAAAACACAACAACTATCAAGAACTGATTCAGTGACTTACTTGTTGATTTTGTTTTTTATGGATATCTTTTTTCGTGGCAAATGAAAACACTTTTTATAAATTTATTCATTTTATTATCTTATCTTTTAGGTAATTGCGTTAAAAAAACGAAGCTTTTGTTCGCAAATGACAATACTCTAAATGTCATTTTTTTATATGATGAAAAAAAGTACTACTATTCATTAATTTTCCTTATTATTTATTTTTAGAAGTCACAGCATGTTTATACAGGATGCGCCAGAACTCGCGCCCTAGAGAAAAATGCCATATAAGGTAAGATACCAGGAACATGGAAAAAATATTTAAAAAATTTTATCTATAAAAATTTCGAAGTTATGAGGGTTTAAAGTTTGCACTTTGACTCGATTTATTTCTGTTGGAAAAATAATTTTACAAGTTTTTTTGCTATAGGCTATTAAAAGAGGAAACAAGGAAGCTGTGTCCTAAATTGTAACTCTGTTCAATGTTATTTGTGGCTTTCGTTGGCAAAATTTTTGTACTTTTACTAAATAATTGTAAAAAAACATATACAAGATTATCAGTATCATTAAATAGACATAAAAAAATGTCAAATGTCAAAAACTAAATGTCAAATTTTTTTGACTGATAGAATTTTTTAAGCATTTTTTTCATGTTCCTGGTATCTTACCTTACTTGAAAATTTTCTCTGGGGCGCGAGTTCAGACGCAGCCCTGTATATTACAACAAATCTTGTCATGAAAAATGAAATATTTGTCCACACAAGTATTCATTCAAAAAAGCATGTTCTGTTAAAATATGTAGCTAAACATATACCGTCCTATTAAAAGAAAACAGTTATTTAATGCAGTTTGATGTGCGATATAGAAAAATATATACTTTATGGAGCAAATTATTTGAAATAACCAAGTTATAAGAGTGCGATAGGCAACCTGGGACACCCGGTATAAATAAAAAATTCAAATTTCGATTTTTTTTTGTACCCTAAACACAGAAGCTACGTAGGTAAACGACTTCGTTGCTACAAATCAAAAACCCAACAGTTTCAATTTTGAAAATACCGAAAAACAAAAAAAGATTATGTTGAAAGTGGAAACATTTACTTTGTACTGCTGTAAAATAAAAAAAAAAAGATACAACAAACTCTCGTTATTTAAGAAAAGTTTAACAAAAATTTGTTTTCATCCTTGAACAACCTGTAACTTTAAATTAAATCAAAAGTTATTTTTTGAAATTTATTTTTAACTTCATTTTATTGAAAGAAATTGGTCTTTCAAACAAACTTTCAACTTTCAAAAGTAACCAAAGAAAGTATATTTTTCTATATATTGAGAGCAATATGCTCGAAAACATAATGAAAATTTCATCGTCGTGTACAATATAAAATTTTATTCAATCCTCACTAATTGTAGTCAATTTGTAGTCAATTTGTAGTCAATTTGTAGTCAATTTGTAGTCAATTTGTAGTCAATTTGTAGTCAATTTGTAGTCAATTTGGTCGATATTTATAAGTGTCAATGTAAAATTCAACAAAGAAATCTAATGTCAAAGATCTTTAGCAACTAACAACGCAGATATACAACAATGCATGTATTTTTTATCATCTAGACAATAAAATTTCATTTTTACATGAAGAAAAGAGTAGATAAAATTCAATTTTCACATTGAATAAATAACTTTTTTTTAATAACAAAATACACAAATGTTATAGAAAAACAATAAAAACATATAATATTATACACGACGATAACGATTGTTGGTCTACTCCTAAAAAGAGTCCGTCCACACTTAACTCTACCTTTTCACTTATTGTAGATAAACAAATTCTTTATCGTCTTATATTTATAATAAATAGCTATTTTTAAATCTGTAAAATTATTTCTTTTTTCTAACATACCTATCTGAAAAAAATATACTTTTGTAAAAATTACTAATACCACTTTCTAATAAGAAATATAAAAAATTTAATGTAGGTCGACTGAAAATTTTCAGGGGTAATAAAAAATAGGTATTTTATCAAAAGTTTTACCGTACATATTTTCGGATGGTCTTTGTTATAAAAAATTACATATACTTACATAACTTTACTTAAATCATTTTACTTGTGCTATTTAGTCGTAAAAGTGGTCACTTCTCTGACGTTTGCGACAAAAAAAACTTTAAAAGAAAATCACCGTAGTAGCAGTTAATTGCAACAAAATACGATAAAACTCGCAGAATCAGTGATTTCAATATACTTATAGTAAAGTAATAATATTAAATATCTAATAGCTAAAATTCGAATTACAAGAAACCTTCCAAAAAGACTAAAAAAAATTTGTGGATTGTTTATCTGCTTACTTATTCATTTAGTAAGTAATTTTTCTCTATAAGCTCTTGAAAATCGTGTAGAAGGTCTATTTTCTATAATTGTTAAGAAAAAATAAATTAAGTGGTACCAAAATACAAATTTGAATAAAATTAAAGAATAAGTTTAACAAAACTTATTTGAATAAGAAGTTTAAGCACAATTCGTATTCCAAGAAAAAATGAGAACACCACCAACTCTTTGAAACCCGAAATAGCAGCAGCAATTTTTAAAAAAGACTTCGAACTGTTTATAAGAAGAACATTTTTGAAACGGTGAAGGCAGCAGTACCACTTACAGATGTGAAAAGAAAAAGATTGACTAACTGTAATTACATCTAAAGATGCATTAAACAAATAATTAAAAGAAATAGACTTCAATGATTGTAAGCAATCATTGAAAACAATTACCAAAGATATTATCAGTTCAGAAAGAGAAGAAGGTGAAATAATCCAGCACGAAAGTGATACAGAAAGTAAAAAATTTTCAGAACTCGAGGACATCGTACAAAAATTAGAAGAAATGAACTTAAAAGCAGTACAAAACAAAGCTATTATGCAGTAAACTACTAAAAAACTTGGTACATAGGTCAAACGATAAAAAGAACGAAACAATTATCAAATTTCTCAAACAAAAAATGATAAATTCTTTCAACCAAACAATTTCAAATAAATTTAAGCATTAAAACTTCTAAGCGACGACTACATACAGTTTACCGTAAAAAAGATAAATACGTCAAAATTCAAGCAGGTTATAAAAATTTTTAAAAATCTTTTCAATCAGAAAAGATACATATAATTTAATCGATTGACTTATTTAATTTTTGTATACTTTTGTGTACATAGCGAAAATTCGAACTTTGAGTTTCACTAAAAATATTAAAGTAACAATTACCAAATTGTAATAACCATGAGTAGTAACAATTAGAATTCCCAGAATAAAAAAAATGTTTCTTGTTGAAATCAGGTACGAATTTTTATGAAGACCTATTTGTTCAAAAAAATATCATCTCTTAATGTGACACAAATACATCTATAGCACTATACAAGGTGTCCCAACGAGTTGGTAAAGTCCGTTATTGACCTTTAAATGTTAAAATTTAAAAAAATGTATATAGGAAACTGATAGATATTAGATACTAATCTAGTGCATCACGTAAAATTATTTTCAACTATACAGCGTGCCCCAAAAATAGGTGTTATAGAATGAAGTGTTTATGGGGAAGTGTGTATTGTTTATAGGTAAGTCCTTCAATTATAATAAGTGTATTTTTAATTGAAATGAAACAGCAAATATTTATGCCATTTTTGAGTGTAGTTTTTTATTATGTACAATGTTTTTAAAAAACTTTTATTAGTCGATTTTGGTTAGTTTTTTTAAAACTTATTACACAAAAACTAAGACAGCTAGAAAATGCTTGTTGACAACTGCAAAGAAAAAGTACAACTTCAAAACCAAAAGAATTTTGTAGTGTATACGACACACTTGTTTTTATAAAATTGTTTTAAGTTTTTGTTGTAGTTTATGTATGTTTATTGATAATTTTTAAATTTAGCTTTTTATCGATTAAAAACGTTCTATTTATGTATTTTACTTTTAATTTCAAAGAAGGTCACATGAAATATTTGTATTTGAAGTTAATTTTATGCGCCCCCTTATGGCGTAGGTCCTGCATGTGCGAATTGATTAAGGTTGTAGCACCTGACGAGCACCCTCCGTCAAAATCCGCCCCAGCGCAAATCCTCCGAATATTTAAATGACTCCATGTACTGCAACAATTTTAATCTCCTGATAATAAAAATGAAAATAAATGTTCATCGGCGCAGCATATACGGTAGCCGGGGTATAAATTATGGCCATCATATCGTCAGAGAGGGAGTAAGCCGGGCTATTTGTTATTTTTCATTTCGAAAAATCCAGTAATTTAGTTTCTGTAGTGTATGCAGGCCGCTCCCATATCACATTTCCTGCGTTTTTATGGCGCAATGATACATCATTCAATATCGGGAGTATTAATGGGCGCCGGGATGGTGTCGCTTTGGACGACGGACGGTGCTACTGCACCACCCCCGGCCGCAACCGACGAGCGCCGCCCCCAAAAAATTCATACGCAAGAGATATCTCTTCTGCTACCTCTCCACTTTGTATACACATGTATATTAAATTCGGACTAGATTTACGGACGATCGACTCAATATTACCTCATCTTAATCCTTATTCGACATGCTCTCTGATTCGTATTAATCAAGCTTTGAACGGATGATTTGCGATCATCAAAATCATTTCACAGGTGCATCGATCACAAATCTCTTTCATTATAATTTGTGCCTCTGCATGTTTGCATTTTTAAGCTCTAAACTAAATTCTATCATCCACTAGCAACTTTCTCATAAAATATAATAAAAAAAGAAATATTATTAGAATGGTATTAATAATAATAATAATACATAACACCATTCATTCATCCAACAGGCATAACTACCTATAGTGGATACAAACTACAATAATATATGCAAATATCGGTAGATATATACCGAGTGTCCCAGGCAGGCTTTGATATAAGAAATTAACATGGGCAATTAATTTTTATTTTTTTCCGGCTGCAAGAGTAACAGAAATCAAAATCTGAATGGGCTATCTAATCGACATACATAGAAATTTGTAATTAACGATTGTAATGTGTTGAATGTTATTTATACCATAACAACACAGAACGTCGAAAAAAACATAGATTTTCATTTAATAGTTAAGACGTTGTCTCTAAAACACATTTTCAGGAATTCCAAAATTGTATTAAAATTTATTTAGAACGAACTAAAGCTGAAACTATAGTACCTAGTCACTCAATAATGCAATTTTTGAGATTCGACTAAATGCTTCCAATGTTAAAAATAGATAAATATTTCTTCAAGTTTATAACAATATTGTTATTACTGTACGGCACTGACGGCGTAAAACAAAAGCGTTAAATTAGGATATAATAATGCAAATCCATTATTGTACTACTACAATAATGACAGCAACTTTTAGTATGGTGACATTGGCAACAATGAATTTAGTATTTGCAAACAGTGAAAATTCGAAAAAGTACAAAAAACAAAGCGAAGAGAAAAATGTTTCAAGAAAATGCAGTGTACACGTCCCAAATTAACAAAAATTGTAAAAGCCGCTATTGACACCTTAATCCCAGCCAAGTTTATGAAAATCTATTAATTTGTTCACGAAAAGTTTCTGAAATAAAGTGTAGAACAAAATGTTTACAGTTACTCTGGAAATGTTCTTTTATTCAATATTTTGTAATCGAGTCCTCTTTGGATCTCAAAACGTACAGTGATTGACAGTGAATTTTGTCCACCAAATTTTCCTGACAGATTAAAAGTGTAAAGTAGTCTTTAGGTTTTCCTAACCTTGTTTCAGAATTTTGATTAACGTTTGTCATGTTGACAAAATGCTCGATGCTTCTTGCTACTTTTTACCTTTGTCCTTTGAAATGGTACCTAGTCCTTGATATGCCCAAAAGTATAGAGACACGTCTTTGAGACATACCTTCTTATACCAGAGAGATAATTTTTATTTTATTAAACGTACTTACTGCTAGCATGTTCGAATTTGATTAAATTTGACAATATGTATTTGAATGTCAAATATCATGACTACAAAGCACAGATTACAGTAAATTTTTGTCAATTCCCAGAAATTGGGTAGACAAAATTCACTGTCCATCACTATATGTCTTTAAACTAACTGCAGGTGAAACGTCAAATAAAATGACAAGTTGAAAGGTGAAACGGTAAAAGTTTCAAACACGATATTATTATTAAGATTAAAAAAAATCAACAAAGAAAGATAACAATAGTTAAAAAACATCTAACAATACATCCTTATCGATTAACATGTGTGCAAGAATTGCATGAAAGTGATTTTCCAATAAGGGCTGAATTTTGTAACTAGTTTTTAAACACGTTTGACGATGATTTATTACATAGAATATTCTTTACGAATGAGGCTTGGTTTCACTTGAGAGAATATGTTAATTCACAAAACTTGAGAATTTGGAGTACTGAAAAACCTCATGTTTAAGTGGAGGTCCCACTACATTCACAAAAAAATTGGAGTCTGGTCTGGAATTAGTCGCCGACGGATAATAGGACAGTTCTTTTTTGAAGTTAAATCATAAATTTAATTATCAAAATCATCATCTTTTTAATCATGCTTCAGGTACATTAACTGCAGTTCGATATCAACAAGAAATTTTAGAACCGTTCATAAACGAACTTCACAATGACGAATTGATGCTTGGCTATTTTCAACAAGATGGGCCCACAGATCATTCAGATAGGACTACGAAAAGTATGTTATGAGATTTTTTTGATAATAGTCTTATTAGTCAAATTACAGAAAATATCTGGCCTCCGAGATCCTGTGACCTTACTCCTCCAGACTTTTTTGTGGCCTTATTTAAAAAAATGCATTAATCGCACACTTCGAAATAACTTGAAGGAATTAAAATTAAGAATAACAGAAAAAATTAATGAAATTAATTTTGAAAGCTGCAAATATCTAAGTTCAACCGAAAATGAATACTTTCTACTCATTGTAATATAATATACTATTAATTTCAAAGAATGTTTTGTCAATTATTTTTGTTCATTTGTATAATCTATGAAAATTAACTGTCTTTTTATCTTAATTTAGTGTAAATACTTTTCATTCACGATCATGGAATAAAAAAATTTCTTATTACAAGTTTATCACTATGTTAAAGTTATACAGGTTGTTCCGTTTTTATTGATAAATTTAAACAGAAGACAGAATATTTAATTTTAAAACAAAAGTTTCCTATGAACTTGTATCGAAAAATGCTACGCAAGGGAGTTACACCTCCTCCAAAGGAAGCGTCTTTTAATGGGTTTTTGACAATATTTCCGAAGCCATCTTAGACAAAATTACAAAATTTGGTACAGATGATAACCTTTATACACCTAAACAGATTCAAAGATAAAATGTTAAAATTTTTAATCAAGGGCTTTCTAAACTGGGTGGTTTTGGTAAAAAGTACTATTTTGGCTGTAGTTTCTTGCCACTTTCAGAACAAAATTCTAAATTTCATAGTTTTTTATAAAAAAAAGTCTTTTGCATTTTTCCGATACAACTTACCGATTTTGAATAAAATCAGTTTTAAAATTCATGTTACAGGCCATAAATGACATAAAAATTAAAAATTAAGTTTGTTTTACCGTTTAGGACGCCCCTCATTAAAAATGTCGACATTTCATCTAAGATATCGTTTAGGTGTGTGTATAAAGGTTATCAGCTGTACCAAATTTTGTAATTTTATTTATTTTGAATTATTGTGAAAAACCCTTTTCCCGAAATCGGCTTCGAATAGTTATTTGTATGTACAACTAGCTTTAAAAGTCATACTTTTTTTCACGGATTTGCAGTTGATCAACGAGGACTCTGCCCGAGTTAATCAAGCAAATGAGTAAAAAAAAAGACTTTCAAAACGGGTTGTACACAACAGTTTTTTGCATAGTGATAACCCCAAGGACCCCCAAGACCAAAAAGATATCAATTTGATAAATCAAATTGTAATGTATCGCGAGATCTTTGTAACTCTATAAAAACTATAGAAATATAACTAAATATAAAAAATAAAAATCGTTTAAAAAAGTATAACTGTCTATACGATTAATCGTGATAAAGAGTCAACTTTCATAATCACTATGCAAAAAACAACATTTTCCTGCTTATTTACGCGCAGGAAAATTGAATTTTCCGGACTAATACTGTAAAGACTTTATAAGACGCAAAATAAAAAAGATACTCAAAAAAAAAACAATTTATACATTAGAAATATTAATATGAATTGTGGAACTTGCTATGTCTGAAATATTGATTCCCGATAGTGATTTATGACCGAGCTTCAAATTTTCAGTAAAAGTCCCAGTCGAAATCTCATTGCGGGCTTGATCGTAGCAGATTGTGCATAAATTCTCGACGCCAATCTTCGAAAATTTCGAATGCCCTTTCATATCGCTCATTTGTTTTACACGGTAATAGTAGCAGCAGCCGCAGCTTCACTCACATCAAATGGAATGCCCTCACAATGATTTTCGTCTTTTTTCATCATTATTTTATGAATTAACAGTTTTCACAACACACGCACTAAATTGATAAATTTTTTTCGATGTTGTTTACTTTGTAATTATAGTTGCAAACAAAATTGACAAACTTGATTTTTATGATATTTGTAAAAAACAAGTTGTAAATTTGGTCTTTTTTACGATTTCCGGAAAACTTTAATACAAAACAGGTCAGTAAAATCTTTTACTTGACTCGAAGCTTTACAATACTCGGATCCTTTATCTCAGAATCTTATTAAATTAATATTAATCTTATCACCATTAATAAATATAAATAATGGTGGTAAATAAATTAAAAAATATTAAAACAATTGATAAAAAATTTTGAAAATGCAAATGTTCAATAGAATTATTAATTACATTAATTGTAGTAATCAAGTTATATTTTAAATTATAATACAGGATGTCATACGGTTAATAATGAGCCTGAAAATTTTTTTGAAGCAACCAACAATACATTTCAAAGATAACGTGGATATTTAAAAATTTATTTTTAATAAATTAAACATAGTGACCAAACTGCACTTCAACTTTAATTTATAAAATGACAAACCTTGAAGAATTTGGTGGGAATTACTACAATGTTGCCGAAAAGACCAACAAGATTCTCATTTATAAAGAATGTTTGAAAAAGGCTTCGCAGACTGCACGTTGCTATCCAGTGCGATATACAAATAGACGGGCTCCCTAAAACCAGAGTAAAGTTATTTTGACTGATAGAAATTTGTCAAAAGTAAAAATATGATTACTATGTTTATCTATAAAATGTAATGTTGGTTGCTTCAAAAAACTTTTCAGGCTCATTATTACTTGTGAGACACCCTGTATAATTATAATTTTAATTAAAATTTAATTTAGTTATATTTTATTTGTGATATTTTGCTATTTACACACCTTGTTTTATGGGATAGAAACGGAAAAGTGATATCTCTTTTTTAATTTTTGATAAAAACTTCTTAAAATTTTCAGTAAGATTTTTCATTTATGTTGAAATTCAATCTTTTGTCTTATAAGACGTAAAAAAAGTCTCAAGTTGTATTTAATTCATATGAGCTTCATTTTGCAGTGATGTAGAAAACGTTATGTATAAACGACTAAATTGCATACATTGGCAAAGCGTTTGATTGTTTTACAATATTTTCAATAGTAACAATGTTGTCACACTACAATAGTGTGATAAATACCGGTAATGTGTAACGCGATGTCCTAACAAATTATTTAGTAAATTGCGTGCAGGAGTTAATAACAACTTTAAAGGCAAAGCAGACAATTAAAGAATAAATCATTTTAACATTAATGTTAATGCATTAAAAGTTCCTAACAATTGCATTAATTCATTTTGTCTTACATAAAATTATAATTACTAAAATCTAGCCGGTGTTGAATTAGACATGGAACAGTAAACAGCTCACTAAAATTAAAACATTACAAATTAAACAAAATTCTCGCAGGTATACCTATTAAGAAAAATTATAACGTGTCCAAAAAATTCGTTTTTAATTATATGGCTTGATGCGAGATAATTATTTTTACGTAATTATTCTAATTACTTTTTATTATTATATAAGCTTCTAATTTGTTTAATTATACAAAGTTGCTAGTTATTATGTTTTAGAAATTCGTAAATTTGGAATAAATATAAATTGCCGGCCCCGTTAATTCTCTTCAATTATTCGGATATGCTGGTTTGGCCGATTTAAATATTTATCAGTTTAAATTTGTTAAATTAATCTCAATATACCGTCCGTCAGAAATGTGCACACTAGTTTCTCTTATTACATAAAAATTGATCATTTTATCGTAAAAAAACGCAAACTGAAATTAATTTTCGGCTCGTCGAACGATGAATATTTTCACGAAAGTCAATCAAAGTTTGCAATTTAGGAACAACCACACTTTTAATGAAACACTCGTATTCACCTTCAGCCACAAAAACGCATTAAAATGGGACAAATGTAAATGAAAATTCAGCTACGAAACCGCACAAACGAATAACAAAGTTCATATGGGAAATTAAAAATCATCAAATACAACGTGTGTGGATACAGGTTTAATGGTTTTTGTTTCATTTGGTTGGGACGTTTATATATATCAGATGCCTTTATTAAAAATTTTAAATTAGATTTGTGTCTCTTCAAAACATACGCCAAATCGAGAGGGGCCGGAAAACAATTTCGAATTATACATTTCTCGGACAGATCAAAGCAAATAATATGGGAGAGAAATGCCTTCGATGTACATACAATAATAATTTACAGACACACATAGATCTATATGTCAACTTTGAAAAAAAAATATCTCAATACATGAAAATGGCAAGCAATTGTGAATTATGATCTTCATTATTTTTTACACAAAAATCGCACAATTTTATGATTCTTACTCTGAGCAGCTTTTTATTGATTAAGTGATGTTTTTTTTTTCAAAATAAATAATAAAAACATAAAAGGTGTACATATTAAAATAATGATTTCAACAAACAAATTCTAGACTAAAATTATAACTTCAAATATGTGGTTCAAGTTTAATTGTTTGTTGTATAGTAAAATAACTGAAATAATAAAATTGGTAATTTCATTGGTACTGTAATAAAGAGTTTTAAGTTATGCTAGGTTAAGTTTTTTTGTTGACGTAATTTATTTGATTGCACTAAGATTATGTTAAATGTAGATATGATCATCCCCCTCCACGCCCATAGACTAATAGTAAAGTTTATACAAGGAAATTTTTTAAAAACCATAAACAATACATAAAGAAAATTTTATAGGTATTCTTCAAAATGTTCAAAATAATCAGGTGCTACATCTTGTTCTGCGTAACGTAAATAAAAAATACTCAAAACTCAAACAAAACACATAGTCGAATTTCTGGTCAAAATACCTTTCATTTGAGGCATCACAAAAGTAGTAGTGCCACTTAAAATTTTGAAAAACTTGGCGTAAGTCTTCCACACGTGGTGCTATTAAGTATTTCTACTCGCCGTTTTCTTGTTTAACGACATATTTACCTAAGATAGCTGTAAAGAAATTATTTATGTTCCAACTGAAAAAAAAAAATTTGCTCTAAAGTGAACATTATTTCACTCAAAGAGAATAAAACGCAAACTTGTCAAAGTTTCAGCTGATATTTGATATCAAAAATTAGGATTGCCATCTGAAGGACTTTAATCATTGCCCACTCTAATTTATTTATTTTTTTTTGATCGCACGGTGTAAAAATTATAAATATAAATGATCGCATGGTATATACAGTGTGAATCAGAAATAGAAGAACTCACCAAGTAAAACAACTTTTTTATATAACATTTTGCAAAATTCTTATTAATTAATTCCCCCATAACTTTGTGTAAACGAGCCGTTCAATGTTAATAAATAATCACGACAATGCAGTTTTTTCAAATGTAGTTCCGTTTCTATTACAACGAAAATATTTCGGAATTTTTAATTTGATACCCATAGGCTGGTATACGATTTGAAATGTTATCTTTTCCAAATTTCAAATCAAATTTGAAAGCTCTTAATGAAAAATTACAAATAGAAAAAATGTATTATTTATCGATGTGTTACGTGTTAAAATTATAGTTCGTACCAACAATATTTGAGACTCATTATAGAATAAGACGATTACCCCCCACGGTGGTTCATGGGGCTAGCGGTCGAGATGCCATAAACAAATTTGCATTTCTTAGGACAGGCAAAGGTTTGTAGGAAGAGATGGTAACAGAAATTTGTTTTTGGGCTTTCATAAAAAAAAATATATTTACTTTAATATTCAGCTATATTTTGAGATTGTTTCTTTACAAATCTGCATTATCACTTTAATATTAAATTAATATATAAATTTCCAAATGTTTGCCTGTAATAAATTAAAAGCCTACCACAAAAATTCCTGAATACGGCACTTTTGTAAATCTTCAGGGTAGTACCACCAGCAGTGAAAAATTATTACGGCCGACCGTAAGGCTGCTTAATCCTCCATATAGCTTTGCATACGTCAGTCTCAAATATTCCTGGTGACGACTATAACACACGTATTTTTGATACACCTGTATACAAGGTGCGCCAGAACTCGCGCCCCACAGAAAAAAGCCATGTAAGGTACGATACCAGGAATATGGGAAAAATGTAAAATAAAAAATTCGAAGTTATGAGAGTTTGAATTTTGCACTTTCTCTATTTATTTCTGTTGGAAAAATAATTTTCCAAGTTTTTTTGCTACAGGCTATTAAAAGAAAAAATAAGGAAACTGTATCCTAAATTGTAACTCTGTATAATCTTATCTGTGGTTTTTATTGGCAAAATTTTTGTCCCTTTACTAAATAATTGTAAAAAAACATATACAAGATCATCAGTATCATTAAATAGATATAAAAAAATGTCAAATGTCAAAAAATAAGTGCCAAAATGTTTTGTCAGAAAGAATTGTTTAAACATTTTTTCTATTTTCCTGGTATCTTATCTTACTTGATTTTTCTCTGGGGCGCAAGTTCTGACACTCCCTGTATATATAACAAGTCACCCTGTATAACTCATAAAATAAACAAAAATTAAGATAAAGTCCTCAAAAGTTTCACACTTTGTTAATACTGCATTTTTTGAAAATTTTTCGACACCAAAATGCACTCTTTAGGTACATCTCAGAAATTATAAACATTCGGATAAGACAAGTTTAGTAATTTTGATTTTTTTAAGCTCCAATATCACCTGTTGAAATATTTGCACCTACTTTAAAATCATCCAATATTAGTAGTATAAACTCAAAATTGTAAAAAATTAAACCAATGTACAAACTAATAAAATAGAAGAATTCTGTAACATTTTCTGTGTAGTGCAAAAATTTATTTGAAAAACCAGAAGATTTTGCTGATTTGGTGATGTTTATCACTGAACATCACAAATCATTCATGAAAGTAAAGTGGATTTTTTATTTGTTGAAATTAGTGATAAAAATGAGCACAAAATTAATTAAGTAGTAACAATGAAAAGATTAAAACATAAAAACTTACAATAGAAAAAGGGAAATTAAAACAATTAGAAGAGATGATTCATGAAAGAGTACTGTATAGAAAAAATAAAGTAGCAATAAAGGTACAAAAATTTTGCCAATAAAAGCCACAAATAACAGAGTTACAATTTGGGAAACAGCTTCTTTGTTTATTATTATTTTTCCAACAAAAATAAGTAAAAACAAAGTACAAATTTTAAACTCGACTAATTTCTAAATTTTCGTAGATAGAATTTTTTTAACATTTTTTCCATGTTCCTGGTATCGTACCTTACATTGCATTTTTCTCTGGGGCGCGAGTTCTGATGCACCCTGTATATGCGGCATGACACATAAATATATTATTCTTGTATTTTTGTTAAACTAATTCACTTTAATTATGTTCTCCTTCACTTATGATATACAAAGAGGTGTAACAATTAGCAACAGCACATTTTGGTGTAATCATATTTGTAGCAATTAATTTAACATTTATCTATGTACCTATATTAAGCAAATATAATTATTTGTTAAAAGAATTTTATCTCACCTTTATCTCATTCAGTATAATTACACCTTTATTGTTTATATTCATAAATTATAACTTACTAAACGTATTTCCGTCGCCTTTGGGCTTTAAATCGCTGTTTACATTATTACCAATTTTTATATTTTTAAAAGCATTACATTACAAGATTCCATTTAAGGCAACTTTGACGAAGCTAATCCTGTCGGAAACGTATAACTAGGTATCATACCGATTTAGTGTGTAAATAGTATATTAAAGAACAAATATGTTACAATACATAATGAGAGGCTGTAAAACATATTTTTATAGTATTTTTTCAATTGAGCGCCTTTTAAATTAAATTTATTCGCAATCACTAATGTACTATGCCGATTACTAACATTTTAAAGGTTGAGAAACACATCATTAAATCTCATGAGGAGTAATAATATTACTTCTATTGGGCGGTAATATGCAGAATAGCCAACCTTTTAAAATTACAAAAATATCGCATTTTTTTTCTCAAATTGTTACGCATAATATTTTTCTAAATTAGTATTCAATTGCTTTTGTAGCAGTTTCTCTTAGTTCTGGGGGGCATCCTACTCCATTTCAACAATTTTAGTCTCAGATTCACACATTATTTCAGTATTTTTTTTGACATTCTGAAATGTCAAAAATCAAACGTCATCTGGATGGCCTACCACGTTTGGACCATAACTTTGTTACAATTTTGTTTTACTCAAATTTTTGACAGAAAATAATGTGATTGTGAATAAAATAGCATACAAACCTCGGTGATAATGGCAAAAGTATTGTAAAAAAGTTACTAAGAACAGTGTCACAAGATCTTCATAACAAACGCAAAAAAGAGAAAAATACGTACATTAATAGAAAAAAAATAATATAAATAATATAATAGTATATTAAAGTACAAGTTGCAGTTTCAAGCACAAATTTGAAATTACAATGAATGAACAAATGAGTGCTTGAAGAACCTTCTGCAACAAGTGCTTTATACTATTTTTTCTATTTTGCCGCTTTATATCATTTTATAAATTAAAAAACGAAAATTTTAATTTTTTTTCTAGAGAATTTTGCGACGATTGGCGACATTTATGTGGAATACCTTTAGGCGGTCATAAAAAATGAAAATTATTCTTATTTTCACATTTGAAAATGAATTGTGAAGAAAGTCCGTCACTAAAATTAAATTAACGCCAACGACTTATTCCAGCACTCAAATGACATCATTTGGGTGCTGGAATAGACTTATTCTAACACCGAAATAGAAAAGAGTAATGTTAAATTGGGCTTGAAACTAAGCACATTAGGAAAGGGTAATAATAATCCCTTGTAAATATAAGAACCTCAATTTAAATTTTAAGTGTAAACGTATAATTTACTAAGGGTTTTGTTGATAATGGCCATCTATTGCGAACCCTTCCGGCTCAAACAAACATTATTCAACCAAGTTCCATTAATACTTAATACTAATCTTAAAATTAACCTTACAACACCAAATTTGGGATTGGTGCTTTAGTATTATTCATTAGCCTATTTCTATTTGCGTGCTGTGTAATTTATCACTAACTTTATTAGCTTTAAACCGCCGAGAGCTGTCCCGTTGTCGTACTCGTATATTATTATGTACCTACTGGAAAAAGAATCATTTCACTTATTAGATCACAAATCTGTTTTTAAAATGCTCATATGAAAATGGCCTGAAAACTGCCATTTATTAACACTTCATAATGTAATACCTATCAAATTACAGGAATAATCAAATTTGACTATCAATACAAAACCGGAAGTTGGAACGTGCAAATAACTTACATAAATTAATCATGAACTAATTTATACTTTGTTACTACTAATTACCCACATAAGTATACATGCAAGGAAATTGCTTTCCCTGAAGACAAATTCTGATTTCTGTGATAGGTAATCAGCGCTGTAAAATTGCTTATCTAAAATTTTCGTATTTGAACTAATATAAAACTGTTGTAGACCAATAAAAAAAATTTTGTATACGCTCCCGAAAACTGCTGTTATTTTCGGTACTCAGTTCCCAAAAACAGTTTTTTCAGACTAAAAAATAAAATTGGTTATTATGGTGGCGAAATTTTTTTTAATTAATAAGAGGTGTGAATTTGTGTTTTGGGAGCTTTAAGAAAAAAATGTTGTATCTAAAACGTTTTTGAGGACTCAGTTTCACCTCGTCCAGAAACAGCAACGATTCGTCCGCAAAAACTGTGTTTTAGATACTTGTAACAAAAATAACTATTAGACTTCGTATGCCGACGTAAATTTTTATTCTTTAAAATATTTTTATTTGAAAATAATTAAAAACTCATTTAATGTAGTGTAATCAAACATATATGGACTGTTAATAAAGTTGATGATTAACCTTTAAATTTGGTTTAAATATATTTGTCAAATGGGTTGCTACACAACGTATGTTTTTTTTAACAAAAGCACCATACTTGTTAACTTTATTCTTTAACAAGTAAAAAATATCTTTTTGCCTTGAAGTTACCTTTCGTGACAATAAACAATAGTCTTCAGTTCTTAAAAAAAATGCATTGAAAAAATAAAAGTAAACAAATATCTGTTGGTTTTAAAGATTTTTTTTACAAAAAATTTCGCAAAATTTTTAGCAGGATATAAAAAGATTTAAAAAATAAGTCTTGTTATTATGGAACCTTCTGTTAAGGTTTACTTTGATAAAGATTCGAAGAAAGCTATTCTAAGAATTCTAAAAACTTTTAGTTTAACCAGATATGAATTAACTTATCTGTTTTTTAACAAATCAAAAATATTATATTTTATTTTATTAAATAGTTATTTTAGTTTATTTTTTAGTCCGCAGATCTGTTTTTGAGAGACTCAAATGAATCCTTGAAACAGCTGTTTTTGGGAGCGTATACAAAAAATATAATTTTGCTTTAAAGTTATCTTTGTTGGCACCGACAATAATCTCCATTTCTTAGACAAAATTAAGAAAACATTAAGAAATTAAAATTAATTCTGTTAGTTTTAAAAATCCCCTTTCTAAAAGATTTAACAGAATTTTTAGCAGGATATAAAAATATTACAAAATAATTTCTGTTATTACAAAACTTTCTGTTAAAAATGATCTTTGATAAATAGATTCGAAAGAAAAAAATTCATTATTTTTGAAGGCCATAAAACTTTTAATTTAAAAAATACGATTTTCGGCAACTTATTTATAAAAAGATTTAAAAAATAATTCTTGTTATTACGCAACCTTTGTAAATAATTAACTTTGACAAGGGTTCAAAGAAAAAAAAACTTTTATTAACATTAAAAATTTTAATTTAACAAGATAGGATTTTTGACAAGATTATAAATTAGGATCGAAATTATATTTTGTGACGCAGACAATAATTTTCAGTTCTTCAAAAAAATAAATTGTACCTAATTTTTTTTAAGTAGTAAGAGGTGTTTTTGAGGTGTGCATAAAACCTTGCTTGGTACAGCGATCATCTGCGTATACGTGGGAGCCTCTCGACAACTTTTCGCGATAAAAGCGATAACTTCTTCTTTCAGTGCATCCGCAAAAGTTGGTGCAAAAGTCCACTTATATAAATGCACGCAATCAAAGTAATAATTTGCAATCTAAGTGTACGTTAATTCCTATTAGCGGTGCGTTTAATTGAATTGAAGTCCATTTATATGGAGGCACATAGAAGAGTGGCCTTCCACGGCCAGCATCAGACAATGATATAAATTAGCCAATCGCGATTATAAGTATCGAGTCTGATATACGAACCCGACATTGTATATCTCCGCTGCTTTTAATGTGTCATGTACGAGTTGCGATTTATTACTCAGAATATTAACGGCTCAAAAATATCCCCCGACTGGTTATACAATATAATTACCCGACCTGACCATAATGAGCTTTCGCGTTTGTGTAATTATCTCTTTAATATACATAGACCACTACATCATGCCTCCGGTACAGAAACGTCACTCCAGCTCACGCTCCTGCCCTCACCTTAGACGCAATTAAAAACGGCATTATTGCAAATGCTAATCTAAGTGGCAGCTATTACGAGGAGGTTAAATGTTTTTGTGTATTGTTTTAAGGTCGAGGGGAATAGTGAACGCTGTGCTGTTATAATATTTAATTATAGGTGTGAACACGGTGGTGAAATTTTTGAACATGCCGACCAACCCACTGCAATTAAATATTTGCAATTAAACCGCATTTGTGTTGAAGATTTTGTTAGCGCTTTACTTGCTCCATATACCTAACTGTTACAAATACCCAAATCCAGCGAAATTAAAGACCATTAAAACTTTATGGATTTCTGTCTTCGTACCTACTTTACAAACATAAAAATTGATTCGTAATTGTAGCATAAACTTTGTTTGCTGTAAAATTTTAAAAGGTATTGATACTCGTATGTCACTTTTAACTTTCACCTTACAGAAACAAATGTCTTGTATTAATTAAAAAAAAACAACACAACAGATATTTTTTAAATTTCTGGTACTTAAACACAATCGTTCAAACCTAATTTCTCTAAAATTTGTAGATACACAAAGTGTTTATAAAAAAACATCAGTACAGTGACGGACAGTAAATTTCGTCCGCCCAATTTCCATAGCAGACTGTGACTTTTTGTAAAGGAGAACGCACACTTTATATGGGTTTCTAAAGACCACTCAAATGTGGATATTTTTAAACCAATCGACGCGTCTTCAGATAAGAAATTATTGTTACAATTGCGCCAAAACGCTAACTTTATAAATAAAGCGGTTATTTGTAAAACAAAATTATAATGCTGCCTTATACTTTGCTTTAGTTGGAAAGAGAGAGGTAGATCTCACTCTAAGGACCATCTTAAAACGAGATTTACCTTGTTGACGAAAACCATAGCCGATGAAACTAATTCTAATAAATGTAATTATTTATTTTAATTTAATTAGTATTGTGAAATAGAATTAACCTTGAAAATGACCCATATGCATTTAATGATTTTACCTGTTTTAGTATTTCATTTTAATCATCAGTAATTACAAAAATTTTATTTAAATTTACAAAAAAATTGTATACAAAAAAACATAACCAACTTAATACATAAATATAATAATAATATATAAATAACATTTTAGATGAGGTGTTTAACTTGCATATAAATTAATTTAGAATGTGAAATAATGCTAATTGAACAAATTCCAAGTGATTGGCGTGTTTTTAAGAAGAAAGTGACTCAAATTAAAAATTTTTAGCAAAATAAGTACGAAAATGTAACACTGTAACTCGATAACTACATTACAGTCAATTTCAAGCTCTTTTCTTATTTTGAAGTAAAGAATAAGAAAAACGTTTTCAGTAAATACAAAAAATTGAACCGTTTTTAAGCTAGTAATAAAAAAATAAGCCATGTCTCACAAAAATGTTATTGTATTTTAATGGCCTAATTAAAATAAAAGATTTACACAACGGTCAGAAATTCTAATATGTAAATAATAATTGTATAAAACTTTCTGCAACATTTTTTTTAGTAGTATTCAGTTCAGTATTGACCTAGAATAGTTATTTGTATTACTAGGCCAGAAATTGTCATTGTCATTGTTATATTTATTGTTAAATTTTCTCCGGCTAGGGAATTTATTTTTCTTCTATTGGTAGCACTTACTACACGGCGTAATGGTTTAAATTTAAAATAATTTTATGATATTTGTAAAGTAATTAACATTTTTGAGAAGAAAATTCAATTGCATTGGTTGAAAATAGATACACAAGATACGCCAGAGCATATTCAATATGTGGCAGAAGCTGCAATTCAAAATTTATGATTTGTTGAAGAAATGGGCTTCTGAAAATTTTCTTAAAATTTGATTCATTCTGATTTGACTTTTCGGTCAAAATGTCGTGTGCAGTGAAAGGGTGAGAAATACGACGAGATTTGGGCCCGAAGGAATCAGTTTTCACCGGTTAGTGATTCATCATGGTTTGAGATTATGTTTATGTGAAACAAATCTTTTGCAGATTTCCAAAAAGTCATTTGTTGGCTGTGTGGAAAACTGTTTTAGGCTTGGATATTGGATGAAAAGTGGCAGTGAACAGAATTTGTAACAGAAAGAGAAGAACAGAATAGACTTGACATTTCAATCAGTGTTTCAGTGTTACTCAGTGCTACCAATATAAAAACTTTCAACCATTTTTTGATGAAAAATTCAAATAATGTAGTTTGCTTCCTGAAACGAGCAAATCTATAATTAAAACTTCATTATTATGACTCAGTGAAAAGAAAAGTTCATTTTCCTCTTGATTTTGGACTTATTTTGTAAAATTATTTTTCTCAGCGTTAAATTCCATCACATTGGCAGTTTTATTTTTCCGATAACAATGCCACTTTAACAAATGAGTTTACACAAGTTAAATAACAAAAATGTTTTTGAAAAACATAGTTTTTCTTAAAGTGATATTCTAAAAACGGCTTTAAGATTAAAAATACAGTCCACAATCAAAAGAAAAATTAACTGTTCTAAATCTAAAGATAACAATTTGTTTTATTTTTGTAAACTTAATTCGGGGACATACTGTACCTATAATATTCTTCATTGAGCAATCTATTTCTTCCTCTAGATAATTGTTCGTTAACTTAATGCAAGTAGTATTGGGTCTTTTTTTAAATTCGACGTCGAAGTTGGCTTTGCAAAATTGATTGTGAACGAACCCACCAAGATTATAAAGATGGTTAACTCTGTGCATACTACTAAAATTGTAATTGTAAGGATATGTTGATTTATTTATGTGTTCATGATATGTTCACAACGAGCTTGTCACGGCCAACTGCGATATCGAATTTTAAAAAAGATCTGTTATTTATATGTAATACATAAGAACACAAAGACAGTATTTCACTACAATCTGAATATACAGGTGTCCCAGCGAGTTGAAAAAGTCCATTAATGACCTTTAAATGGTAAAATTAAAAAAAAAATTATAGGATAGTGGTAGATACTAAAATATTAAAGCATTGGACATTGTGTTACCAACCTAAATGCACACAATATTGGTCGGACCAAAAAATAGTATATCATACAGCTAGAACTGTTTTGCATGTACACATTCGCACAAACCGCGCTCGCACCTGCAAAATGGCCTTCAAATACAAATAACTATTGTTTCACTTAGTTTTTAACTTTAAAAGCATTTTTTTAGCTTTCTATATTTTTAAAACAAAAGCTATTGGACTTTTTTTATATAAATTATGACAACATTACTAGATTACAAAACAAATTATTCATCCGGATTTCTGAAAGCAAAGAATTCATGGAAGACATTTTTAAAGCTCTTCAATTTTTTTAAAATATAGTTTTACAACACTCTCGATGTATTTTGTACTCTACTAGCAGGAAGTTATTTTATTAACTTACCAGTTCAGGTAGTATAAAGAAGATAAAACTAATGAATTAAAATGAATGCAAACAAGCTGTGCCTCCATTTTTTTTTCTCCACCATGTATGTACCTACTGTGTATATAAAATGTATTGCAAAATAATCTCTAAATGAATGTTTTACGTAAACCATATAGCGTTCGATTCGATACAGTTTTTTCATTTCCCGTTTAATTACAGTCACCGATATCTCAAAATCGCGACGATGTCATCCCACCAGCCCTTCAAATAATAAATCAGCATCATAATTCATAGTAAGTATTAATCAGAAAGAAATATTTGTCAGAATTGAACGATAGAAAGGATGCCTCTTTATAATAAAGCAACTTAATGTAAAGTTCCTCACGTTCTTTATGATTTAGTTCTGGGTAGCATTTACATATTTTAATGAGAGGGTCTTCATGATTTAAATGGGGGCCGTGCAAACTTCACTTGCCCCTCGCCCTTGGAAGGGACCGCCACGCTAATGATTGTACGGGTGCGAGAGCACTTGTAAATAACATTCAATCGAACATGTTTATGAGGTTCTTATAATCGTTCAACAATCGCTAAGAATGAAATATTCGTATGGCTTCAAAGATTATTATTACTTAGGTATGAGAGATGACATGATGACAAACTGAAAACTTAAATAAGTTTAAACTATGGAATAAGTAAAAATTATAGAATGCCACATTTTTTTCAAAATATGTAGACTTTCAATTAATACTACTTCTATTATTTCTACGAGTACTATTACTAAAAATTTTCTCAAGCATCAAATAAGTGGCAGTTATACATTGACAAAAGAATGTCAAATAATTCTTAATTAGGTTTAAAAATTTTTCCTAAAAAAAGGAATGTTCTTGTGTATTATTCAATAAACAATTTTAAAAAAAAATTCACATCTTCATATCTACATGTATGTATGTACAGTCGAACAAAATGAAAATGACGCCGCAATAAACCAGCCCCTGCTGGATGCCGACTCTTCTAACCGCAAGCAGACAGCGTCGTAAATTATTGGATTGCAGTTTCAACATAAATTACTTTTGAAGCTGGTTTACAGAAAGCCAAATTAAAATTTAATTCAGAATTAAACGAATTCGAATTAATTTGCCATTTACTTTGCATTGACAAACGTCAAATTAATTAAATGAAAATATTGAATTTTTTTAATGAAAAATTTAACAAACCATTGACGAAAAAACAAATCATTATTAACTTAATATTTTTTTAACTGTTTTTTCAAAATAAAATTAATTAACGAACGATATAAGTTTTCTCTATTTTAAACTAGATTTTATGTAAAACAACAAATGAATTAAACTATTGTTTATTTGCGAGAATAAAAATTTATTCCACGTGTGCCTTTACCACGAGTGGTGTAATTCTTTGAGTAGAAACGAAATTAAAATTTAATTCAGAATTAGGTAAACTAATTCGAATTAAGCTGCCATTTATTTTGCATTGACAAACGTCAAGTTTAAAATTTAATTGCGATTAACACGTTCTATAAACTGGCCCTAAGTTTTCTATTAGTTTTGCAATTGTCATTGAAAACGAATCAAAATTATTTATTTAATTAAACCAGGAAATAAACGGCAACATTATTTCAAATATTTTAGTCCTGCTTTTATTTTTTGGTAATTGTAATACTTTTAAATTAAATAAAAACGTTTAGTTTTATAAAAACACTATTTAACAAAAACCAGTTCTTAAAGAAAATTATGCATTAATAATAAAATTAAATTAAGTAACATAATTTTTGTACAGTGATGGGCAGTGAATTTCGTCCACCCAATTTCCTTGACAGATTAAAAGTGTAACATAGTCTTTAGGTTTTCCTAACCTTGTTTCAGAATTTTGATTAACGTTTGTCACGTTGACAGAAGGCTCCATAATTCTTGTTACTTTTTACCTTTGTCCTTTGAAGTGGTAGTCCTTGGTATGTCCAAAAGTATAGGGACACGTCTTTGAGACATACCTTCTTATATCAGAGAGATAATTTTTATTTTATTAAACGCACTTACTGCTGGTATGTTCGAATTTGATTAAATTTGACAATACGTATTTGAATGTCAGTCAACCTGACAATAAAGCACAAACTACAGTGAATTTTTGTGAATTCACAGAAATTGGATGGACGAAATTCACTGTCCATCACTGTAGGAAAGCGGCTTTCTCTATTTTAAACTTGATTTTATGTAAAATAAATAATTTATGAAATAATTTTATTTTAAAACAGTTAAAAAATATTAAATAAATAATGATTTGTTTTTTCGTCAATGTCATCATTACCTAATGCATAATTTTCTTCAAGAAATGGTTTGTTAAATTTTTCATTAAAAAAATTACATTTTCATTTAACTTGACTTTTGTCAATGCAAAATAAATGGCGACTTAATTCGAATTAGTTTAATAATAATTGTGAACTAAATTTTCATTTGGCTTTCTGTAAACCGGCTCCTAAAGGAATTTATCTTGAAACTACGTCAGTTTGCAATCCAATAATTTACGATCTTGCCTGCTTGCGGTTAGAAGGGTCGGCATCCACAGCAGNAAACAGTTAAAAAATATTAAATAAATAATGATTTGTTTTTTCGTCAATGTCATCATTACCTAATGCATAATTTTCTTCAAGAAATGGTTTGCTAAATTTTTCATTAAAAAAATCACATTTTCATTTAACTTGACTTTTGTCAATGCAAAATAAATGGCGACTTAATTCGAATTAGTTTAATAATAATTGTGAACTATATTTTCATTTGGCTTTCTGTAAACCGGCTCCTAAAGGAATTTATCTTAAAACTACGTCAAGTTTGCAATCCGATTATTTACGATCTTGCCTGCTTGCGGTTAGAAGGGTCGGCATCCACAGCAGAGGCTGGTTTATTGAAGCGTCATTTTCACTTTGTTCGACTGTACCTATAGGGTGTCCCTGCGAATTGGGTCGTCGCACATATATTTTTATTGCATATTCTGAATCTTTATTAAAAAATAATGTTTTGTGTTTTTATGTTTTAGTTTTTTTTTTTAATTTTAATTTTAGTACAAATTATCAAAAACTCGTAAAATGAAATAAATTTTATGCATGCTGTGAGGTAATAATCCAGCTTTGCGCTCATTGGCTGCTTGAATGTCGGTAATGCAGATTGCAGATCTGTTTTAGAGTTATATTTTGATGTTTGTTTATTTTAATATATGTGTTCTGTGTATACAATAATAATTATGATGCCAAAAATGAGTATATTTAAACGTTGTGATTAAACATCCGCCATATTATTCCACATGCCACTGTCAGTTGTTACTGCACTGTCGTCAGTGCTTTTGGGATTGTTACGTAGCAAAGCGGCAATTTATCTCGGGATTAAATTCTACCCCAAATTTAATAATCGAAATTATGGTATTTCAAACTCTTCCAAGATAATTTTATTGATAGATCGCTTCTTTGTAAGGTAATCTCTAACGTATAAAAGTAAAAATACACAAAAATTCCGATGGATGCAACGACCCTATTGGTAAAGTCCATTACTGACCTTTAATAGTTAAAATTTTGAAAAATTATTGAGGAAATTGCTAAACACTAAACTAGTGCTTCGCCTAAAAATATTTTCAACTAAACAAGCTTATTATTTATTTTTAAGCTAAATCTCTATTGGTCAATTTGGCTTAGTTTTTAAAAAAGATTGTTTTTTTTTTAAGAAAATATACTCTTTTAAAAAATTTATTACACAAAAACTAAGACAACTAAAAAAAGTTCTACAACTACAAGAAAAAGTATTACGCAAACAATAAAAATTAAACATTATTTAAAACAAACTACACCACAATAAAAATTGAATGGACTGCAACGCCAAACGTACTTTAATCTAAACTGAAGGTCCCGAAAAAATGTTGAAAGATTTCGAGAGCTGGTTTCCTAGGTACAAAGAAGAAAAAAACTTCTTAACCGGTTGACATAAATTTATTACAAAAGTTTATATCTGGAGTAATTTGGAGGACGGAGGCACTAGAGTCAATCAATTTAAAACGTAGAATTTTGCTTTGAAAGAAGTTTTTTAGTACATTCGGACTTATTGGCTAATGTTCTTCAAAAAATGTCTTGATTTATTTTTCGTTTTCGAAAAAAAAAAAATAAAATTTTAATAAATCGTGCATTTACTTTAATTCCGAAACGCAACTCACGCAAAAATTTTCATATAAAACCGAGTTATCGCTCTAGCTTCTGTAGAAAGCATTTCAGACAAAGCTTTATATGTAACAACTTGTTTTCTTATACTGACCTAAGGAATCAACCTTTCAACATTTTTTCCGGACATGCTGTATAAAGGGCTATAGATTTTTTTTTTAATTAATAATAGAGTATTTTGGCCTCTGTTTGGCTCATAGTTTAAAAAATTTAGCAGTGAATGATTTGACAAGTAGGTACTAAGTTTCCTGTGAAACTATATTAGTTTTTTTCAAATTATTTCAAGAAGTTTATATTTTTTCTAGCAGAATGAATATTGGCATTGTTCTCTAAAGTTGTTAATAAATCAAAAAAAAAAAACTTAATACTATAAAATATAAATTTTATTTGAAAAAACGGTACTTTTCTAAATTTCTCTACCTACAGTCTTGTTTAACTAAATTTCATAATATCAAAAATCAGAAAAATAGCTGTTTACAGTATTAGACATTTAGCATCATTTTTATGGCCGCGCCAGTACTTTACAGGTCGAGCCGCAGGGGCGGACTGGCAAATTTTTATATGGAGTGCTAAGTTGAAATGAGGGCCCAATATACAATACAATAAAAATATGTATAAAAACTACTTATCACTTAATGTAGTAATTTTTTTTGAAGGAGTTTGTTTTCTCTATTGAGATTGTGACGTCAGTTGAAATCATGATGGTTTAATAAACGAGAATAAAGTTTTTAGATGAACGTCTTCAAAGGCTGCTTGTAATTTTAATTTTTGTTTTTCTTTTCGTTTCTGTGCACCAAATTTATACTAGATTTTTCCATTATTTATGCCCACTAATAATTAAAAAAAATTAAAATTAAATTAAATTAAGTAAAAACGATATTTTATATCGGTTGATTACAAAATGTGTGGCATAATTTTAATTACGAATACCCCTCTACAATTTAGAATAGATAGTTCAGTATTTATTGACCCACCTCAAAAAAATTACAACTTTCCAAACATCTTTATGAAAAAATTATTTTCTGCAAATATTTCTGTTTCCGTTTATCCGATTATTATTAAATTTTGCATGTTAAAGGACAAAAAAACACTCTTTGATTTGGTGTAAACGGAAGTCTTGTAGAAGCTATACATTTCCGGTAGCAATGGGTCCTCCCAGTTTTGGGATCATAACTTTTTTTCGGCTTATTAATTTCTGTTTTTGATGCAGCCCAACCATTTTTTTTTATAAAAATGTAGTTTCATATCGCCAAAATGTACCGTTCTAGAGTTATTTGAATTTAAACTAAATTCTACACCGCGCTGAAAAATCAGAATTTATAAATTTTGAGCGTACCTTGGAAACAATCCACTACGAATGACATCGCTGTCAATGCTGTCATATTTAATGTAAATTTCATTAAATCTAAAGGAACATTTATTTATTTCTTGATGATTATAAAAGCTGTATTTTTTCTATTACTTGATGAGTCGGATTAATAAATACTGTGCTATCTATGCTCATTTGTAGAGGAGTATTCGTGATTAAAATTATGACACAAATTCTTGAATCACTTGTATAAATCCACGCGGAATTTTTCTTACATGCGTGTAAGACCTTATAAACAAAATTGAGCTAAAATCATTGAAATTATAGAAATTATAGTTTTATTTGTTATGATGGCAATTTTTTAATTCCTTTAAACTAAACACACTTAGCTTCTGTGAAAAACGCGTTAGCTCTATGCAATATCAAATTATAACCTTTTAGTGCATTGTGGAAAATTTATTTGCAAATTTAAAATTATTGATATTATTTCAATGAGCTCTTGACATAGTAAGTCTACCATAATTGGGGGCCCGTAAGACTCGAGGGCCCGGGGTGCTGTGGCACCCCGGCACCCCTGGCCAGTCAGCCCCTGTCGAGCCGTATGTCGAGACCTGTATGTTTGGGAAGGCCACAAAAATACTGCTGCTCGTATATTGTATAAGATTTTTTAGGATACTGCCACGATCATTTTCAAGTTAAGCAAAAATTCATGTAAACGAAAATTTAACTAGCGTTTAACAGGGTGTTCCGTTTTTATTGTTCAGGTGATAGAGTATTTAATTGTAAGATAAAAGTTTCCTATGAATATGTATCGAAAAATATTAAATAAGAGAGCTACATTCCCTGAAAGGACTACATCTTTTAATAGATTTTTTCCAATATTTCAGCAACCATTGTAGATAAAATTACAAAATTTGGTACAACTGATAACCTTTATACACTCAATCGAATTCAAAGATAAAATGTCACAATTTTTACTAAACTGAGGGGTTTTAGGATAAAAGTACCCTAACTATTTTGGCTGTTGGTTCTTGCTACTTTCAGCCACAAAATTCTAAATTCCATAGTTTTTCACAAACAGTGGTCTCTTGCGTTTTTTCGATACAACTTATCGTTTTTGAGTAAAGTCACTTTACAATTTGTCTTACAGATCATAAAGACGCCCGTGATTAAACATTTCGACAACTGATTTTTGAATTCGTTCAGGTGTTTAAAAGTTATAAGCTGTACCAACTTTTGTAATTTTATCTATTCTGCAATAGTGGGAAAACCCCATTAAAAACACATTTCTTTCAGGGGGTGTAGCTTAAATGTGTAGTTTAAATTTGTAACAATAAAAACGGAATACCATGTATAGTTACAAACGAGTCCGGTAGACAGCCTACGGCCGGTACGGACTGATGGGCCAGTAAATTTTATCTACCGGACTGGTTTGTAACTATGTAAACGCTAGTTACCAATTCAGTATCCTAAAAAGAATTTTTAAATTTTTAAGTTTTCATTTAAACGATATTTTATAAAATGAAATATTAGGTTCTGAAGAACAACTAAAGATACGACTTTGTAAAAAAACATGTGAATGCGTTTTATGGGTAGTAGCACTTATTCCAAAAAGAATATTCTTCAAATATTTTCATCATAGTCAGAGTCTACAGATATAAAACATACCGCAATACTCATTTTACTGGGAGGCATTGTTGCTACAATTAACTTTTAAAGTTAAATATCTTTTAATTTATCAATTCTAGACATTAATAGTATATTAAGCATCAAGAACGGTAAAGACATTTTACCGATCGAAGACAATTGTTTTTCTTTTTAATAATTTTTTTAATAAAATTTCTGACAAATAATTTACTTACCGTTCTGAATACCAACATACTTTGGCGACGACTTTGAGTATTTACCGACAAGTTTGTTGTTAGCAACAACAAACAAAATACTTACCGACGAGTTTGGGTTAATAACGAGTAAATATACAGGGTGCGCCAGAACTCGCGCCCCAGAGAAGATTTTCAAGTAAGGTAAGATACCAGGAGCATGAAAAAAATGTTTAAAATATTCTATCTGTCAAAAAATTTTGACATATGTTTTTTGACATTTGACATTTTTTTATATCTATTTAATGATAATGATGATCTTGTATATGTTTTTTTACAATTATTTAGTAAAGGGACAAAAATTTTGCCAATAAAAGCCACAAATAACATTGAACAGAGTTACAATTTAGGATACAGCTTCCTTGTTTCCTCTTTTAATGGCCTATAGCAAAAAAAATTGGAAAATTATTTTTCCAACAGAAATAAAGAGAGTCAAATTGCAAACTTTAAACCCTCATAACTTCGAAATTTTTATAGATAAAATTTTTTTAACATTTTTTCCATGTTCCTGGTATCTTACCTTATATGGCACTTTTCTCTGGGGCGCGAGTTCTGGCGCACCCTGTATACAACTTACTGTCTTGGAAACAGACGTGGGAACAATCAAATAGAGCTCAATCGCACAAAAAAGTTTATTTTTTTAGATAGACAATTTATCAATCTATTAGATGCAAATATAAAAAATAGAATATTTCATTTAATTTTTTTAAATTATCTTCTACATTTTTTAACTTTTCGACTAAAAATATTATAGTCTTAATAAAATTCGTACTTTCCTTTTTACAGTGGTAAAAAATGTTAGTTGTAGCTGTCTTAACTTTATGTAATAATTAATAAATTTAAGAAAAAATTTTTTTTCGACTAGAACATATTTGAAAAACTAAGCAAAATCGACCAATAAAAGTTTAGCTTAAAAATATTGAAATTAAAAGCTACATCCAAATATGCCAAGAAACATGGTATTTCATTTAAAAAAAACACAAGTTTGTATTGTAACTTATTTTTTCGACATTCTTTATAGTGAAAATAATTTCAGGTGATGCACTAGATTAGTATTTATCAATTTTTTACAAGAGTGCTTCACCTACCCGGGAACACACTGTGGAAAGAATGATTATTATCGGTGTTTTAGGACATGTAATCATAGTTTTTGTATTGTTTAAATATTGTTATCAAAAAAATTATTAAAACTGTAAAAAATAAAAATGTATCCCTTCCACACCTTTACTTACGTTGATGTATTCCTCAAAAACAAAATTTGTTGAAACAAATAAGTACATTGTCGAAAATGGACGCGTACCTATTAATAACATTTAAATAACAAACAAAATAATAGTTGTCGAGTAACTAAGAATTTCTTGCTCCAGTGAATCGGTAACCCACTAGGATCTCTAATGAAACCGTGTTGTCACAGTTGTAAAAAATACAATCATATTTGTACAAATAAGAAAACAAATAAATAAATAAACAAAGAAAAACAAAAAAAGAAACAATGAATAAAAGAAAGAAATATTTGGTAAACCGTTGAAGAGCCACTGAATAAATAAGACATCTTCCAAATTTATTATATTTTTATTATTTAAAATAAAATATGTACTAATTAATAGTGTAATTTTAAGCAAAATTTAAATTATCTGTTTTACAAAGGCCGTTGAGACGTAAATAACTAATTATTGCATTCATGTATTATTAAGTATTTTTGTGTTGGTCAAAAATTTTTCGTAATATACATAGGTAATTATTTTTCTCACAACCAAATACGAAAGTAACATTTTCCATCCAGTCAATATTGAACGAATTGCATTATTCTCCTAACACACGTGTGTGTTAGGAAAATAACGTAAGAGGTTATGCGATTGGCGGAGAGCCTCTAGGCGCGTATGGTTAATTACGCATGATTGGCTGTTTGTTAGCCATGTGCATTGCTTTTAACTTTTATTTTCTGCATCCTTCAAAATTGACTTAAAGTTACTTAAACTACAGACTATTTAAACCTAAATCAGTATTTAATAACCTAATTTAATAACTGTGTATCTTAGATCTTAACAGAAACATTAAATCGTTTCCTAAAAAAATAATAGCGTATTTTTATCGTGGGGTTGCAGGGCCGTGAGAAAACTAGTGTACATAACTCACTAGAAAATGTCACTTTTCGTTCTCGTTATGTAATATAATATTACAATACTCTACTTAATATATTACACGCACTTGACTGAAAACAACTATTACTAAATAATAATTTTAATTTGCTAAATTTCGTCGAAGATGGTATACAGGACACAAGATGAATAAAACCATTAAATTCGTCGTAACGTTTCGATACTTTCTTCCTTGAATGTGCCATGCCTCCCATATTCAGCCAACGAAAATTCTTCACCTGAGGAAGATACAATAAAAGTATCGAAACGTCGCGACGAATTAAATGGTTTTATTCATCCTTTGTCCTGTATACCATCTTCGACGAAATTTAGCAAATATATTTCAAGGACAAGCAAAACAAAATGGAGAATTTCACAAATAATTTCAATGCAGTTAATAATGACGTAAAATAATATTCTCGCAAAGAAATGTGAACTTATCAATTCTCGGATATTAAGAGTACATAATTCATTTCGCAAACCTGATACAGGATGAAAACTTTGCTTCGTTTCACATAAAGCATGTGAATCCGGTCCTGATAATGAGTCAAGTTTGGTCCTTTTTTTTCCTCGTCGACGTGATTTTTTGTATAAGTTATGCATACGGCCGCACCTCCGATGAAAATTATATGCTGCAGGATATAATACCTACTTGGGTAGATTGATATTAATTATCGTGTAATAAATTCAAACTTTGAAATAAAGCTCCATTCTTAATTACAGTGTTAATAATTAAAATAATAAGCCACGGTTATTAAAGTGAAATTACCCAAATAAATTTTATGTTAAATTCTATAGGCAATTACACTTTAATTAGGTCTACGAAAATTGTGATTAATCGTGTTGTTTCCACGTATTATTCCGTCGAACCGCGATGTCTATGCAAATTGTTGGATCCTTGCGTTACACCATACATAATTAAGGACAGCCATTATTCGGCAATACCCCGTTTACTCCACATTGCGCTACCCTAAAATCTAGATTCAATTACAAGAAAGTTTCATTAAAAATTAAACCCAAATACATTAAATTATGCCAATAATGAGAATTAGGATAATCAAATACATGTTGTAGAAAGCATCTATTCAAGTAAAAGTTTGAAACTCCCAAAACAATCCGCGTAGGGATGAATTGGAAACAAACGATTTTTTGAATAGCCTTCTGTAACGAGTCTATTATATTATTATTTTTATATTTTGCGCAATTTATATAGTGTTTTTTTTTAAATAAGTTTAGAGAATTTTGCATCAGATGGTGTTAATTATGAAGGCGTTACAAAATACACTTCAAATTGACATTTAGCATGTACGCCATTGAAAATTCGAGAAATTAGTAAGAATATTGAAAGCAATTTACTTGAACTGAAACCAACATCCCAAACTCATAATACACTAGGTTTTTAACGCACCGAAACAAGTTCGTTAATAAAAAAAATATAAATGGTTAAATGATTAAACAAAAAATTGAATTTTAACACACCGGTATGCAGGGTAAGTTACTAGTACTATACAGGTGCGCCAGAACTCGCGCCCCAGAGAAAAATTTCAAGTAAGATAAAATACCAGGAACATAAAAAAATGTTTAAAAAATTCTGTGAAAAAATTTTGACATTTATTTTTTTGACATTTGACATTTTTCTGTCTATTTTTATGTCTATTTAATGAAACTGATGATTTTGTATGTTTTTTTCTAATTATTTAGTAAAGGTACATACATTGTTCCAATAAAAGCCACAAATAACATTGAACGGAGTTACAATTTAGGATACAGCTTCCTTGTTTCCACTTATAATAATAGCCTGTAGAAAAAAAAAACTTGGAAAATTATTTTTCCAAAAGAAATTAAATAGAGTCAAAGTGCAAAATTTAAACTGTCATAACTTCGAAATTTTTATAGATAAAATTTTAATATTTTTTCCATGTTCCTGGTATCTTACCTTATATGGCATTTTTCTCTCTTGAATCGGTCAGCTAAATATTTCAGAAACTGTTTATCAAATTGTATTGAAATTTAGTAAATGATGGTAAAACATATTTAAATTATATCATCTGAAATATTTTTTTAATTTCTATCCCCATTTGTTTTAGAGATACAATAAGACTAACTTGATTTTTTAAATAGCACAAAAGATCATAATATTTAACATTTTGAAAAAAAGTTCTATTAATTCAGTGATGTAACACATTTGAATTAAAAACTAAAAAAATTATAAAACTTGTGTTCAAAATGCTCTCTATTTACGTCCTAGTAATAAAATAGTATATTATTTAACAAGTACATAATGGAAACTATAATAAACGAGTATACAAGCCAAAGACGAGTGTATAAATTATACGAGTGAATTATAGCCATTATAGTGACACTAGTCACTAGCAACCAACGTCACAATATATGATAAGTCAGGGTGATTTATGAGTAGCATAATGTACCTATGATTACGTAAATAATCAACGTCCAAAAGACTGTGAAATAACATTTGCCAATGTCAAAGCCTTTGAGAGAATTAATTTTCTGATCATGTGGTAAAATCCTGATTATTGTTTCCAGCAAAGAGGTAACAACTGGTAAATACTGCTTCTTCTATTTATTCTTACAAAAAAGCAAAATATAGATAGTTAAAAATAGAAAGTTTTTTCTTCCGAAATAATAAAATTTATTGTTCTTTTGACTAAAAACATTTTCGGTGTTTTTTATGATCTTACGAGCTCTCACTGACAGTTTGCTCTCTTTCAATTAACAATAGTTACAAATGACCGACAATTACTCCGTCATAGAAGCGTCTCTTTCTGCTGTTGTCGATAATTGAATTTGGGGCGACCATCCGTCATAATGGTGCGTAATTAGGTCTTACTCGTTTATAATAATTCGACGAATTGGCCACTTAATGCCCAAAATAACAATTCCTCCTGTTTCCAAACAAATAAAATTAATTTCGCACGGCTGCAATGGACATATCAAGACCAGACGCAAATTCATCAGGGCCCACCTAATGTGCAAATTTTATTGAATTACCATAGATTGACGAACACCAAATGAAAGGAACGCAATTAGGAAAACATGGTATTTTATTGTTAATGGAGTTGATATTTAACGGAAGAAAAAATCAAGAAATCAAGAGTTGGAAGCTTTTCTTTTGTTCTTGGAGGTGGACTCCGAAGATCCTTTAATGTCGTTGAAGGCTTGTAATTTTGACGCCATTAACTCCTTCTGCAATTAACGGAGTCACGATCTTTCATCAATATTTACACCACATGTTTTACCAAAGAGTCGTTTCGACGAACTAATAATTTCACATCGTCGCTAGTCACGGTTGAACGTTTTGCATGTCTGAAATAATTAATTTTAAGAATTGTGCAACATCTTTTATATATTTTACACCTACTTCTGGAACGCCTCTAAGTCTGACGCATATAAGATGAGTTTTTTCCATGTCAGTTCTGCAATTAAATCGAGAACGTCGGAATCAAACTCCAAATTAAGGTGTGCCCCAACTTCTCGTGACATTTTTCGAGAAGTAAAGTAAACGGAATGTTTTAATTTCTGCAATTGATTACAAAGTAAACTGTAGTGTATTGTGACGTGCCTTGCCGCAAATAAATTTAAACCTAGTCGTGACATCTAGCCGACACGCTTTATACTCCGCAACCGGTAGATTACAGTTAACTAAAGTAGGTTTTTCCAAGCTTTGCTTTATTCATTTAAAAAAGAAGCTTTTCTAATACACAACTCTTTAAAGCTAACTAATTCAATTACAAATATTTGTCACTTACTTGTTCTTTTGTACTCGCCATATTTCCTACTAAATTTAATGATTTCGTGACTAAACTAAAATCATATCACTCTGTCATACAAATTAAGGTTATGTTATTGTAATTGATTATACTTGGGATATTGCTTGTAAGAGGTCGCTAAAGCAGACGTTTCATAGTGGAATTAACTTTTAACGATAATATACTCGTTTTCCATCGAAGTAGTCGTTGAAAGGGATTTTTTAAGGTGGCAACTATGTAAAAATTTAAACAATCTTAACCTCAATCTTCCCTAAAAATTATTTTTTCAAACAGTTGTGTACCTCAAGTAGCAAAAATAATTAAAATTAACAACTTAATTAACGTAGGGTAGCAAAACATAAAGATTTTTGTCATTATTGATGTGATTAAATTTGTTCTGAATGACATTAGCGACACTTTTTGTGTGAATCGGGCTTTAAGTTAAAGATGCATTTAGACTTCGACAACCTACTTGATGCCACATTAATATGAAAAAAGTATATATCAAATTCAGTTAAAAATTCGTTTTTTGAAAATTTGAGATAGTCAGTAAAGTAAAAATAATTGGTAAAGTTAACAAAATAGTCCGTAAAGTGTACATGTTGCGTAATGTTTATTGCATAGTTTATCAAATTTTAACATAAATTTGAAAACTACGATTTTGTCTATCGACTAAATTCCATTTTCTTGAAATTTAACTAATGCTTTGTACAAATAATTATCACGGTAAATCGTAAAAAAATATGTTGGGATTAGATTTTTATATCATCTCTTTTAATAATTTCACTTTATTGTACTCGTAATACGTAATTTAACTAAAGGGATATTATTATGTTTACATTTTTTATTTGATATTGTTTGGTAGATTTAATTTCCCGTCTTTATTTTAAGTCCGGCAAGCAGACTATTTATTATACAGTGAGCGGCAAAGTTATGGAATAATCTTATGTATTAAAACTGAAAATATTTTGCGTGGTATCAGCTGATACCATGGGCGTCTCATTGTGTCCGTCTTTTCCAAGTTGTCTTTTGATTTTTGTATTTATTAACTTTGTTTTACAGTTTTTTTTTAAATAATTTGCCTAGTTTTAAGTATTAGTGTTAATTGTTAATGTTAATCGGTGGTGTATTTAGCGCGCACTTTGAAAAGGATTATGAAACACGTTTTCAGTGCTTATGCTCCTTCCAGTTGTTTCTCCCTCCACGGTTTTAACAAAAATGCTCCAACAGATCAATTTTGTTCTTAAAAAATACAAAATCCTCCGCTTGATTTAAAATTGTATGTTTGTTTTTTGTTGATATTATTTTATTTTTCGGATATTTTTTTTCAAAAACTTCATGTAATATTTAATATTTTAGTGTTATCATTTCAACAATAATTAAAAATATATCTAACTGTATAAAAAAATTAGAGATTTCTATTAAAAAAATGTCGATGACGTCATAACTCAACAAACAAAAAGTGTAAAATTTTAAATCAAGTTGAATATTTTGTTTTTTTTTAAAAGAAAATATTTTCAGTTTTCAGATTATTCCATAAATTCCTATTATCTTGCAAAAATTGTATTGTCAACATTTGTCCACGTATACATATGTTTTCATAATCTAAAACTCGTATTAAAATATACAGGATGTTCCGTTTTTATTGTTACAAATTTTAATAGATGATAGAATATTCCAATTGAAGACAAAAGTTACCTATAAACATGTTTCGAAAAATGCTATGTAAGGAAGCTCATCCCTTAAAAGAACTACGTTTTAAACAAAAATTCTCAATATTTCAGAATAGATTAAATTTCCAAATTTTGTACAACTGATAACCTTTTTACACCTAAACGAATTCCAAGATGGAAATGTCGAAATGTTTAATCAAGAGCGTCCTAAACGGTTTTACAAATTAAATTTTTATGCTGTCTATGGTCTGTAACATGCATTTTAAAACTGATTTTACTCAAAAATCGGTAAGTTGTATCGGAAAAATGCAAAAGACCTTTTTTTATGCAGAACTAGAAATTTAGAATTTCTTGCCGAAAGTGGCAAAAACTAGAGCCAAAATAGTTGGAGTACTTTTTACCCTAAACCCATGGGTTACTGCAGTAACCCACCCAGTTTAGGAAGCCCCTGATTTTAAAAATTTCAACATTTTATCTTTGAATTTGTTTAAGTGTACAAAAGTTATCATCTGTACCAAATTTTGTAATTTCATCTAAAATGATTTTGGAAATATTGGAAAAAAACTCAACAAAAAACGCACCCCTTTGAGGTGTAGCTCCCGGCGTAGCATTTTTACAAATTTTTTACAAATAACATTAAACAAAGTTACAATTTAGGATACAGCTTTCTTGTATCCTCTTTTAATGGCTTGTAGCAAAAAACTTTGAAAATTATTTTTCCAACAGAAATAAATAGAGTCAAAGTGCAAAACTTAAATTCTCATAACTTCGAAATTTTTTTAGATAGAATTTTTTAAACATTTTTACCATGTTCCTGGTGTCTTACCTTACATGGCATTTTTCTGTAAGGCGCGAGTTCTGACGCACCCTGTATATTTATAGGAAACTTTTGTCTTAAAATTGAATATTCGATCACCTATTTAAATTTGTAACAATAAAAACGGAACACTCTGAATAATTCAAAATCATTATGTATCTACAAGTCAAAGTCAAAGATAGTTCATTAGGTTATTATTAATGTAGAACTAGATGATCTTCAATGGAATAACAACAAAAAGTAAAAAAACTAAATGCACTTCTTAATCAGTGCAACTATTTTATAAACACTCTCCAACTTGACCGCAGCTTATCACAAACTCCGTGCCCCTAAGATACAATTAAACCGCTTATAAGAAAGATTCAACATAAACTTCAGTAAAAAACGTTCCTAAAACCTGACAGTTTAGCGCAAACGAGTAGAACGCTTCTGTTTACACTCTCACGCAGGTAAACAGTTGGACGTAACCGGAAGCTCCTATCCACCTGTTTGCACATAACTGAACTACCCTGAGAACTTCCGATCCATACCATCACATACACACACGTCTGGCTCGTCGACTTTGTATGAGGGTAACAATTAAAATAATGGGGTGCATATCTAATTAATTATTTACATAATTTGCTTCCCCTAAAGAACGCATTGCTATAGACTTTCAAGGACTGGACGAAATCAAAAGGGACCGCCAAGTTATTATTAGAAGGTCTTTCGAATGACTGATGATGGTTGCGGTCATAATTTTCTATTGTTGGAGAAACAGACTTTTGGAAAAGTTGTTATATAAAAATGGGCTTGAGACCTTGGCCCCCATCCCTTGGCAGGTAAACTAGAGTGACAGGCGAATGGCACACGAACATGGTATTGACAGCGTGATAAACTTTATTTGAAGGATTTTTTAAATGACCGCGACCGATTCTATCGCATGAAATTACTTGAATAAGGCGCAACTAATTTTTTTTAAGGTGAGGAACGTGGTAAATTCACAAGAAGTATGTTTTTGTAGCAATTTCTTAAATCAATGTTTAAGAATTAAGTGGAACCAATGGAATTATACAGAGTCTTAACTTATACGCATAAAATTAGAGAATGATAGTTCTTCCCCAATAATAACGAAAAAAAGTTATAGATCTTTGCGGAAAAAAACAAAATTGAAAACATCGAAAACTTTAATGGAACTATTCAAAAATATTTCCACCATTCTCACTTCAGGTTTCGGCTTGCCGTATTCATTGCTCTCAAGTTCCTTTCAAATTTTTTGCTTTTTCAGATTATCTTCCAAAAGAAAAACAAATATTTGATGCATTTTGCATTTTACTCATTATTGATAACTTTTTCTTTCATTGTCGCTATCGAATATCAATTTAAAGAAGTCGGTGTTAACCAGTATAACGAGCTTGGTTAAATTAATAATAGTCTTAGTATTACATAGATAAATCAAATACAGGCTGACCCAGAAGTGTGTGCAAGCTTTATAACTTTTTTTCTATTCAAGCTATTGACTTGATTTTTTTTAATGATAGGTCCGATAATGAAACACAATTCAAAAATATTTTTATTGAATACAGGATGTCCCAAATTAGATACACAACTAAATCCTGTTTTTTTAAAATAGAAACCCATAATTTTTGTTACATTTTTGAATTCGCCACTAAATTGTCGATGTAACGCATGCAGTTGTTGACTTATGTCAATTTATGTGCCAAAATAGCGTCGTGCATAGACCCACAGAAAAATTCATTCAATTTAACTTAACCAACTTTTTACCAGTCGATCCCTTAAGCTTTCGCCCATCCTCTGGTATAAAGACGAATTTAGGATCAATGTTCCATCGCCTACTATAATTTGAAAATGATAAATTACAAATGACAATAACTCAACTTTTTCAAATACAACACCCTATATTTTATTGCATCATTGCATGGCAGTTTTTATGAGTTTTTTGCCAATATAGATTTTATGGAATCTACTTGTAAAAATGTAAGATGTAGGTCGCTGTAGTAGCCTTCCATTTAACTGATAAAGTAACGTTTACTAAAATTCGGAGCTCATTTATTAAAAAACTAGCAGCAGTAGCAGCTTCTGTAGAACATGACGGTGACTAATTTGAGCATTTTCTATAAGTAGACTTTTCTCAAAATTTTTAGATTGTATCCTGTCAATCATCCTTTCCTGTTCTTGTAAAGATTACTAAAATTGTTTCCTTTATAATTTACTCCTGTTTCTATTACAATTTCATTTTCTTGAAACATAGTCTTTAAAGAATTGTTACGGATGTGTCAAATTTTACGACATACGCCTACTCGATTTCTTTTTTTTTTAACCATTAACATTTTTTATTTTGCAGAAATCTCACAAATTTCACAAAATAGACCCTACAAACCCTATATCAACAAAAAGCTCATAAAAAATGTCATGCAATGATGCAATAAAATATAGGGTGTTGTGTTTAAAAAAGTCGAGTTAGTGCCATTTGTAATTTGTCATTTAAAAAAAAAAAATCGTAGTAGGCGATGAAACATCGACTCAGAGTTCGCAAAGATGCGTTAAAATTTGAGGAATCGATCGGAAAAAAGTTGGTTACGTTGTCTTAAATGGTTCTAGTTATGAATTATGAATTAGTCAAAAACTATTGCAGATAAAAAAAACTGCGTGCGTTATATCGACAATTTAGGTGCGAAATTAAATATTTAACAAAAATTGGGGCTTTTCATTCAAAAAGAAAAAAGCAGAACTTAGTTGTCTATCTTATTTTGGGATATCATGTATTAAATACAAATATTTTTAAAATGTGCTTCATTATAGGACCTATCGTTTAAAAAAAAATCAAGTCGACAGCTTGGATAGAAAAAAAGTAACGGAGTTTGCATGCACCCCTGGGACACCCTGTATGTGATTGTTGTCAACTTAAAACTTAAATAATTACTCTAAAGTTCTTTAAAAGATTTCTCAATTCTTGTTGTAATTTGTATAGAGCGATCAAGATAATTTGTTTGTAATCGAGTCATCTTTTCATCCAAGAACGTTTTTGAACTAAGTGCACGTAAAACGTGAAATAAAAAGACAAGTCGAAAAGTAAAACGGCAAAATGGACTGTAATTAGGTAAATTATAAATTTATTTATTATAATCATCGCCTTTTTGATCATGCTATTTTACCTTTCGACTTGTCATTTTACAGACATACGTTTTCGGATCCAAGGATGACTCGATTACAGATGATACTTTACAGTTTAACCAATTTATTAAACCAATCTGAGGTATTGATTCGCGAATCCACAACAGAAGCAAATTAGTGAAAATACGTATATCAAAGAGTCAGTCTCTGCATGGTAACGTGTTGGTATAAACAATTCAATTTAATCCCCGATCCCTCGTGTTGTGGTGTAAGTCGTAACAGCGACTTCCGCACCCTAGCTTAATAGTTTCCCCTTTTACCTTGTTGCCGTGTATCTCGTGGTCGTGTGTGTCGAAGGGTCGCTCGCTGTCACGGTGAGAATAATGACGACCAAACGTTCTCACACGACCGAATTTTACCGATCGGAAACGAGATTGATAAAACAACCGACGACATGTGTTTAGAGAATCGGGACTTCCGGTCAGATCTCAACTTTTCTTCTCATTCATTCATTATCACTTTTTATCGAAACGCTCAAGAGATTTGGGTGGTGGGGTGACAGGTGAGGGAGAAGAGCTTTCCTTCAAGGACAAACAACCGTTACGCACGCTAATGAATAAGACAGGATGGTTTAAAAAAATGATTAATAACTGACTAAGACGGCGGGATCAACAGGTGGAACTTCTTTGGGTGCTCATCAAATGATGAGTTAAATGACGATCTTTTGTCAGAACAAAAAGTCTAACAATAAATTCATAAAAGTGGATATCATTTTTTTTTCTATTAAATAAGTATATGTTTTGAAAAGATTTTTTTTGTATATTACATTAAATCCTATTATAATGGTAAAAATAAAATAGAATTGATTCAGTTAACAATAATAAGAGTAAAATTTGTATATACAGGGTGATTTAACAGTATCGGACCATCTCTCTAAACCAAAACTGTAAAGAATAAGTTAGGTTATGTTCATATTAAGAAGTTACGTTCTACTTTGTCGTGTCATGGATAACTAGAGCAGAAATTTAAAAAATCACACGGTACATATTAAAAACAAAAAACTATTAGTCGAGGCCGATAAAATAATAAAAATATAGGTTGGATATTACGAGTACATTTAAGTTAGGAAATGCACGATTTCATCAATAATTGTATGTACTGTATATACTGTATATTT
>NW_025400983.1:15157966-15182274 GCF_015345945.1 Tribolium madens | reverse complement strand
ATAATAATAATAATAATAATAATAATAATAATAATAATAATAATAATAATAATAATAATAATAATAATAATAATAATAATAATAATAATAATAATGAACAACCTTCCAATTTCTACTCGTCGGTTTTATCACTAAAATAGTGCAAAATCCAAAAATTTGTAGATTGAGTCACTTTGAGCCACATAGGTAACTGGAGCTTTGAAGTAGAATTAAAGCAGGTAATATTTTTTTTTAATCTTTTGTATGTTAGCTTTAGTTGGCTGTATAAAAAAGTTTTTGTATTTATGAATATTTCTTTGTTAGTTTCAGGTTTGTACAAAAAATAAACAGTTGTTTACTTGACCTCAAAAATATACAGGTATCTCACAAATGTCGGACCAACCGATCTCATAGGCCAAAGTCATTTAGAAAAACTATACAGTTACAGTCACAAAGTTATAAAAGAATACAGTGGGACTTTGATTATCCGAATCCATAATACTCCGACCCTCCTCTCAGTCCTCTCCCTATGATAATCGGCAGTCGGCACTACTTATCGTTCTAATAATCTAACCATAAACTGGATACTCGACTCTGATAATCCGAACTTTCCCACAAAATGTCGATATCGTGTTTCAAAAGAAATGTGATGATTATGTCTACAACTCTACATATTTTATTTTATTTCAGTCTTAGTCAGTTTATTAAATAGTTCTCAAGCTATCTTTATATGTAATTACATAATGGCTAAAAAAAGAAAATACACAATTTGAATACTTTCCAAAAGACATACATTTTGAATTTTTTAGATTGGAAAAGCAACTATTTCCATATTCTAAATTCTAAATTTTAGATTATACAAGGTGTTTTAAAATCATTATATTCCCGTTAACCACTAATTAGTTTCATACTAAATTAATATAGGTACTTACTATATTTTAAAACAACTAGTATAAGTACATACAATTTTAAGTTTGATTTTTGTGAAACATTATTGTGTATAACAATAAACAATTTATTCAAAAAACATTATCGACGTTGAACTGTAACTGGAAAGGTTCGAATAATTTTAAACATCTGTATTATACTATAATAGGTATGAGTCATTCTCCAATTTTTTGGAATTCTGTTTATCAAACCGCTCATAAGATATAAATTTTTGGACAAAATATAATATTTTTTTCTCTTATGGGTACTAATAATATTGTTTATTCTTCAATACTATCAAAATTTACGGTTTTTCTCCTATGTAAGGAAGTCTTGACAACTGTTTGGCATTTCTCAATACAAAACGTCAGTTTGTTTTAACAGATTTAAAGCAATTTTAGCCTTTGTTGAGTCTAATTCGAACAATAAAATGTTGTATTCAACTCGTCTTCGTGTTCAGTTCATTTATTTCACCTCGTGGATGATAAACCACTTTTTAACACTCGTGGTTTAAAAATCCACTCGTAAAATAAAGCGTTCGATTTCCACTCAAACTAGTCGAATAAATAACTAGGTATTATTCCTTAGATACATGTAGATGTAGTACAACTTTATTCTCGAAATAGTTACTATGGTACTATCGTTTGATTTAGTTTTTTTTTATCTTACTCGATATACCTAGTACAACAAAACTTTTTTCTATGGGACTCTTGAGTCTTAAACAACACTTTACGACTCAGCATCTATGTTTTAGATTGAATAGTCTGCAGAAAACAACATTTTAGATACGATGCGTCAATAAAGGGTCTCGCCACTGCTTTCAGCAGCAAGCCGCCACTCGCGACGTTACACACGTAATTTGTTAAATACACTCAAAAATATGCAATAATTACATTTTACACATTTCATTTTACTACTTTTAAATAATTCACAACCGTTTGTTATCGAATTTTTATCGTTTTAGTTGTTTTTTATTTCAAGACAAAGTTACATGACCTTTAATGTCAAATTAAGAAATCAGCAACTAAATAACATTTCAATTTTTTTATTGAAAAACATTATAAATGTATCTCTAAAATTAAACGTTGTATTATACATGTTAAAAAATTGGCATCATCTGCTCGTCATTCCTTTCTGAAACTCGTGTTACGCACGCGTTTCAGAAAGACTTCACTCACTGATAATAAACAACTTTTCTTTACTTGTATAATAAACTATATTATTCACAATCATAAAGTAATAATCAATTTATCTTACATGTAAAAATTTGGAAAGAATAATATTTCTACTTCATTTAACAATTAATATTGATATGAAATATTAGGTTCAGGTTAGGAAGTGGTCACTTTCTGATTAGTTAACATGTAATATGGCACTTCAGGTTGAGAAATGACCACTTCCCAAGTTGAACTGCCATATGTCATGTTTTTCAAAATTTGATAAATTTTTAATGTTTCTCTTTTCTAAGAAGGATGATTGTGAATGTAATAGAAGTAATAATTAAAAGTAAAAAAAAGTAAAAATTATTTAACGATATTACTATAAAATTTTCAATTTCAAAAATAGATCCTCATAAAAACATAATTAAATATTCCATTATTTGGTCATTACCGGGCTGAGCTTAAAATTTTTGAAATAGGCAAAACATTTTTTACAAGAACAAATTAATGAAAATCAATCAGACCATTTTCAAAAACGACGATTTATTTTTAAAACTTAAAAATCTCAGTGATTTCTTTAGAAAATTTTCTAGTTATTTTTTGTAAAAAGTAATAAAAAAAATTGGAAAATTTTAATGCAAAAATTGAAATTAATCATTATATAATTTATTAAAAATTTATAGGTGATTTTTCAAAAATTCATATAATACACTGACCGGCATAATTATCCCATCACTTAAATTTTAAGATTTAATAGTTAAAGGGTTCTGAAAATAGATCTAAAATTAATGATATAGGATTATCGAATAACTTAATCGACTATAGATTTTTCAAAAAAAATTGGTGTAGGTTCATTGTTTACTGATTAAATGTCAAATTATCAAAATCACCGCTAATTTCGGAGAGACAATAATAAAAAAGTGAGCTTTTTTCCAGGCTCGAGGAGGCAATAGTAGGTATTAATGGTTGCCTCCGAATGTAAAAAAGCTTATCTAAGCTAAAAGAAATTCGCTTTTTTGTTTCTTTTGACAATCATTAAATCAAGGGCGTCGTTGCATTTTTTTAGAAAGGGGCAACTTCATCGCAGTTTAAAAATACAAAGAAATGTTATACAAAATAGGAACATAAAACCATATTTTTTCTAACGGAAATTATAAATGAAACCATAAGACAGGTATCTCTAAAAGTATGAAAGTATGAAGTATGAAAGTGTAAAAGTTAAAAAAATATATAAAAATTATAAAAGTTAAGCATAAAATAATACAAATCAGTAAATAACATGAACTAATAAATACAAAGAATAATCAAAACATAAAATAAAAACTCTTTCAAAATACATTCAAAAAAACAATAATCAATAGAAATAAAAAAATTGAAGAATGAAAAGTTTTAAATTTCGTTTTTCTCCACCAAAATCGTCTATGATAAAAAAAGTTAAAAAATGTTACTAAAAAAACAAGTTGCAAAATGATCGTGGTTTTTACTAGACATGTGCAAAAAACAGCCATTTTGAATCGTGTTTTATACAAGATTTTTTCCAATTTTAAAATATGTGATTTCAATAATTTTCCAAAATCATACTAGGTCGTGGCGTTGCTATGAAAATAGTGTTATTTGTTTTCTTTATGTCACACTTTTTAACACTAGTGATAAAATAATATCATATTTTATAACTAGTGATAAAATTAAACACATTTGCGACAGTAAAATGACATATCACAATGTTTGCTTTTCACGACAAAATTGGAAAAAAAATTGGGGCACATGCCCCACCTTGCCCCCTTCAAACGACGCCCATGCATTAAATTGTAGTTTAATTGAAGTTTAAGTCGTAATTCTATTTTAACTTAACGTTAATTAATTTTTGATTTATTTATTTTTGTAACCATTATTTTAATAAAAATATCACTTTTCTAATGTGATGCGATAAGTTTGTCGGTGAGTGTAGTTTCATAAAAAAGTCAGAGGAAATGGTATACCTACGATACAGCAAATACAAGAAAAAATAATATTGTTCAGACTTGGCGTTTGAAGTTTGAGAACAGTTTGACGTTTGTGTATAAATCATAAATATATTTCCAAGATTATTAAAAAAAGATCCGGTTTTACTCCTGTGAGAAGTTCCGGTGGATAGGTTAAGTAATGAGTGTGAAACAAGTGATGGCAGTTTTTACCACGACCTTACTTAAAAGCCCAATTAACTCTATTGGAAAATATTCAATTTCGTCCCTTTGAAGGGGACAAAAAGTAGCGGCAGAGTCCAGCCAGCAGCAACTTTCTCTCTCTATGGGCATCCGCCACACGTCGGTCCGAGTGCTATTAACAGTTATTTCCCATGTCTGAAAGCACCTCAGCGCGTGGGAACTCCGAGCTTGTGGAGGTATTCTACCCTGGAAGGGTGTCTTCAGCCATGCGGCGCTATGTGGACGGAGTGGGGGCACGAATTCGGTTCATTCCCACGCTCTATCGGAATGTATACCACTGAAACACCGATCATTCTCTATAGTCACCTTAGTGACCTCCCTTCGGGTTGGACTTCGGAAATATTGACAGTCGGAAAGAAGTCACCCTCAAGAAAAATACTAAAGTTTGACAACAATTTTCGTGATCAAAGTGCAGTTTTCTTTAAGATTTTGTTTACTTTTTGGGATTTGTTTATATTTTTTTCTGAAACGAAAGGAAGGGTGAGTTTAGTTTTTGTTGCGCAATAGTTTTAACATACAAAATCTCATTTTGATAGTTTAATTTTTATATAAATTTTGTAACTTTAAAAAAATTAAATAAAATATTTAGATGTGCTTAAATCTGTTTTGAATTTATTTCAAATTTACACATGGTTGGTTAGATGCATTCAACAGGTGTTTTCTCACAATCGTACGATCATGCGGCGTGAAAATGGCTAATAAAGTAATAACTTAACACGGTTCATTGAGGCGTGACAAATTTGATTTAAACATTTTTCAATATCTCATCGTACTATATTTTATTTCATTTCAAAAGACTTATTTATCACTGCAAATAGCGTGCAAAAATTTTAATTCAAATAGATAACACATGTTTTCTTCTTTGTCATAAATATAATAATAATTTTAAATTGAATGTAATTTCTGTCGTCAGGTTGACAACAAATACAAAAATTTATTTGGCAACCTTGAATGTCAAATTCAAAAGTCAATCTTCTATAGGTGATTTGCGCTGAGTCGCCGAATTCAGTGTTGCCAACAGATTTTTTGTTACAATAATTTACAATCTATACATATACGTAATAATATTTTGCGATCAGAATAATAATAATGTGAATAATGACATTTATTCTTCGACACTGTCAAAATTTACGGTTTTTCTCCCGTGTAAGGAAGTTTTGACAACTGTTTGGCATTTCTCAATACGAAACGTCAGATTATTTTTAACATATTTTTAAAGCAAGTTTAAGCCTTATTGAGTCTAATTCGAAGAATAAAATGTTGTATTCAACTCGTTTTAGTGTAAATCGGACGCTTTATTCCACCTCGTGGATGATAAACCACTCGTTACACTTGTGGTTTAATAACCCACTCGGTGAGATAATCCGTCCGATTTACACTCAAACTAGTCGAATAAATAACTAGATATTAATTTGTTATATGATTTGAAAACATATGTCGTACTTACACGTTTGCCTTTTGTACACATCTGACATTGTAAATTATGTTTAATTTCAAATTACTTCTTAAAAACAGTGATTCATGTATTTTATCCTCGCAAAAGAAAAACAAAAAATAAGCAGTAGAAGTAAATGTATAAAATATGAAACAAGAAAGTAAATGACCTTGAAAGTTCGTGTAAATATAAATGTCCCATATAAAAAGTTGTGGTTTTAAAATTTTTAAGATTATTTTAGATGTCATGCGACAGCCGAGGCAAATAAAACACATGAATAATGAAAAATATGTTTAATAACGAGTTGCATTTTTAAATTGTAACTTTGGTCAAAATTTGTGAAAAACTATTTTGGAGGTTACGTTTTTATCATTCCTAACAGTGCACAACTGACAGTTTACATCAGTGGGTCCAGTGTTATCAGATTTCTTGTTTCAATAGTACACACCATAAATCGCAAATAACTAGCCACCATACAAAACCCCGAAACAGGAAAAAATACCGTGTGATCAAAAAAAAAAAATTAGGAGGCGGTGATTAAAGTCCTTCAGATGGCAATCCTGATTTTTGACATCAAATGTCAGTGGAAACTTTGACAAGTTGGCGTTTTATTCATTTTGAGTGAAATAATGTTCATTTTAGAGCAGAATTTTTTTATTGCTGTACAAGGCGAAAACGGTGAATGGTCATTTTCACTTTCAATTTGTGTGGAACATTTCCAGCCCTGATTCCCAGCCAACGCGTTGCCAACTGTAGACTATTAATCTATTTTTTTTTGTGTTGATCGCTCGGTATTTGTAGGTTGAAAAACCAATACTTATAAACAGATACACGTTAGCATTAGGATTGTTTTTAACTCATGTTTGCATTCGAAAAATGATTTGACAACACTGTTTTAATGTTCGCAACCCACGATACATAAAATCGTAATATAATGAACTATTTAAGTGCCAATTTTAGACTCCTTACTGATGATTTTATGTAACGTTATTGACGATTTCAGAAAAAAATATATTTTATTTTAAATAAAAAACTAACTAACAGAAGAACCATTGTCCTACGATATTCTATCAGCTTTCAGTATCGAAGTTTCAACTAAATAAACAACATTTCTTGAGAATCTAGAATAATTTTGAGGTTTTAATAGTTATCTATTATAAGCAGAGAAAGTGGAGCTGTTTGTTTAACCCCGCAAAGTGAGCTGCAGCCTTCGCGTTAATAACAGCGAATTAATGGGACACTCTATTCTGCGAGTGTAATATAACATTTTATTCGATTTTTTGCCTGATAAACGATTCGATTAAAAAAAAAAGTTTTCAAAAAAAAATAATAATAATTTATTATTTATTATTATTAATTAAAATTAATTAATTGGTGACATCTAACAGTGCCACTCATGAAGGCGTTGAAAAATTTAACTCAAATTAACATTTGATATTTTATGTAATCCGGAAATACATTCTCAGGAGTTTTTATGCCACCGGAAATTCGGGAAATTGGTAAAAACAGTTTACTTCTAAGGCCATTGTCACCAACATTAAAAACTAAAATGCACTAGGTTGCTGTTAATGTACTCAAACGAGTTCGTTAATAGCATTGCTAAAAACGCCAAATAGAAATTTAAAATCTTAAAGTTCTAAAGTCAGTAAAATAGTGCTGCTGATTTTTCTAATATTTTTTTTTTATTAATTTCAGACGTACAAATTTGAAGCAGCGTAACAATATGCCCATAAGTGAAGACGAGTACGACATCCGACCTTCACAAGAATCAGTCACAATGTCGAAAGCTGAATTACGAAAAGTATGTGCTTTTAAATTATCCAAACTTAATAATTTACACTTTCTTTTTTAGACTCACAAACCTATAATGGAAAAAAGAAGAAGAGCTAGGATCAATCACTGTTTGAATGAGATAAAAACACTTATTTTGGAAGCAATGAATAAAGACGTAAATATTAACAAAAATTTATCAACAAACACTTAACAACTTTTTGTAGCCGGCAAGACATTCAAAGTTAGAAAAAGCGGATATATTAGAAATGGCCGTGAAGCACCTACAAAACGTCCAACGCCAACAACTCGCCATAGCCATGGCATCAGATCCCTCCGTTTTACGCAAATTCAAATCAGGTTTCAACGAATGTGCTAACGAAATCGACCGATTTGTGGCCCAAGCAGACGGAGTCGACGACGGTCTTAAAGACAGAATGCGATCACACTTAACAAAATGCATCAACGGAATCGAACAATTCGCGCATTTTAACTTCCCTGGCTTTCCAAATCTGCCTTTCGCTTCTTCCTCAAACGTTTTCACGCAAAATCCCAGCAATGAACCTTCTTCAAGTATCGGTGACCAAAACAACAACGCAAGAATCCAGATACCTCAGAGCATCCAATTGATACCAAGCAGACTACCAAGTGGGGAAATCGCGTTACTTTTGCCCAATTCTAGTAACTTACCATTTTTGCAACAAAGAGAACGACCAAGTGCTTTCGTAACTGTAATACCATCATCATCGGCAACTTCTGTTAGCCCTCCTGCTAGCCCAAATCGAGGCTTCCGTCCGGTTCAACCATCCACTTACCACGAGCAGCCTCAAGTGCCTCAAGTGTCTTCGACTTCGATTCCTCCACTGCAAACCATGGAAGTGAAGACTATGAAATTTCCGATTCACAGTTATCCCGACCGAGAGAAGAGGATTATCAGTCCGAAAAAAACCGTCGAGCCCTTGTGCATCATTACTAATCAGTCTGAGCGTTTCAAACAAGCGCAAACGCGAGAAGATGCTGTCGATTTTGAAGAAAACCGCAGTCAGGGGATTAAGAGAAAGTATGCGGAAATGTCTCAAGGTTTGCTGACTGTGGCCGAATATCCGGCTACGAAGATTATTAAAACGGAGACGGCAACTAGTACAACCAGAGAAAGTAGCAGTGAAGCTACTGCGTCCACTTCCAGGGACACGGGGGATGGGAATAGTGATATGTGGAGACCGTGGTAGCAAGGGTTTCTCTGTGATTTAATTCAAAGCTTTAATGTGATGAATGGACGAATTTGGGAGGACAATTATTATCCTAAGTGTGGTTTTAGATATAGCGTTTGACTGAATTTATTGAGATTTTACATGTTAAGTTTTTCTCGATTTTTATGTAAGGTTTAATTTTTTCTGATAAATGCTTAGAAAACACTTTGTTAGAAGTTTTTTTTCAAGTATACTTAAATAGTGAATTACAAGGCAAATTTCGAATTTGAAATTTTTTGTAGCTGTATAACTGGTTGCCTGTAGATGGGTATTATTAAAATATATTTTTAAGTTTAATATAGTTTAATAAAAAAGATGGTAAAACAAATTTAGTTTTGACACAGAAACCTGCCTATCGATGATTTAGGCTTAACAGCTTTAAAAATTGATACCTTTGCATTTTTACAAGGCCATCTGAATCAACAAGCTGCGCTTATAAGGCCGTTTCAATTTTCGATTTTTCCATATAAACTTTGTTTCTGTGACATTTCAGGAGTCAGTACCTTATTTGGCTCCATCTACCGATTTCGATCGCAGTCGATTGAGACTTTTTAGACTTTTTATTTTTAGGTTAAGTKCTTAAATCAATCAATGAATCATCAATTAAAACATGAATGCTATAAAATATCCAAGATCCGAGCTTATTTTAGGTACATTCTGGACTAGCAAAATACTAATAAATTAGAATTGCAAAAAAACATGAAATCATAACACAAGGTAGGTTGAGAACAATTTATAAATTTAATATTTTTCTACAAAGTGGTTTGTTCTGGATTGCACATTTTTTCTTTAATAAATAAATAATTTTCAGGTAATTTCTACCACTTCCATTAATTCAGAACGTAAGCCGTTAGAAACGCCTGCACCGTGTCTCCAAACTCCAGACTCATTTGACAAAAATTACATAATTTCAAGTCTATTTCGATTTGATTATGATCGACAAAGCGATTTAAAAGTAGGTGATACTCATGATTTTGATTTAAAAAATGTTTCAGATGCAATAAGTTCGGAAGAAAAATTTGTCTTACTAGATAAGATTCAAAATTAAAAAAAAAAGTTACAGGAAGCAAATGTAAGATTTCAAATGTTGAATAAGTTGTACGAAAATAAACTTGAAAAACTAAAGAAAATGCAGGAAAACATTGTGAAGTGAAAATTTAGTCAGACGCGAAGGACTTAGAACCAAGGGCTGTGTTTTTTCTTGATCGAATTTATAATTGTTCCCTAAAAAAACAAGATTGCCTGAATTGAACTGTACGTCATTTTATTGCCTGGAGSTACATTTCTCCAAAAGGTTATGAATTTGCGAGAAGAAGACAATGTTTAAAAGCTCCATCCAAATCCAAAGCAACTTTAAACAGATATACATATGGGAAATTCACAAGGGATTTTCTCAAAACAGAAAAATAATAGAGAACTAATTAAAAGAGAATAAAATCAATCTTTGTGTAAAGTGAAGGTGGCAATTTTGAAGGGAAGATGATGACGCGTGCGGCGCACAGGCCAGCGCCCTGCGACAGCGGCAGTGTGTCCGTATCACTCTGACTTTGTTAACGATAATTACCATTTTTCAATAAATTTAGTTTTGGGGAAACAAGCGTATTATTTCACATTTGTATTTTTTATTCGAAGTATTGAAGAAATAATAAAGAGTTATTGTAATTATCTTGTAAATTTGTAAAGATTAAAAATAACTATCTAACCCAAATGTAAATCTTTATTTTTTTAAATAAATAAAATTATATTTTCGTATAAAATGTTATAATTTTTGATGTTTTTCGACTAGTTCTTAGAAAAAATTACAATCAAAAGTAAGCAATTACGCATTGATTATACAACCCATAAAACACAAAAGTAAATTTTAGTATACAAAATTTTTTCATGGTTGCATTAATCGTCCACCGAGGGCGCGCAATAAGGTTCTGTCTTTTTTGTTTTCATGGCCACTATGCAGAAACAGTTATCATGGAGAATGAAACGGCCTTATAAGCGCAGCTTGTTGATTCAGATGGCCTTGCATTTTTACCTACGCTGCCGCCATCTATCGCATCTTAGCAGTAACAGTCATAGTTTTCTTTTACACTGTCATCTCCACAGTAACGTTTTTTTATTTAGTAAATAAATCTTCAATTGTTTTTGTTTTTCGTTGTGTTATTAATACCTAGAAGTTTTTGCAAGTGTTTTTTGAATCTCCGTTTGATCTCTTGTGGTGTCAAATAAGACATTTTAAGAAAATAGTTTGATCCAACCAGAGATAGGAAGTTATTTGCCGGCAAAAGGGGTAAGACTTTTTTTTCACCATTAATATACCACGAGTTTGCAATATTTGGAAACAAAGGATAGTCCAATATTTGTTTTGTTTGAAATGTAAAGAAAAATCGTTTTCCTAATACCTACTAAAAATTTTATTACTTTAAAGTTAAATGCGGTATTGTCAAGAGTAAACCAGAGGGTAAACAAATCATAAATTAGTGGAACCCACCCGGACCCTGAAACAGGTCAGTTTTTAACAGGGTCGGATTATTTACTTTCTTTTTGTCTAAAATGCTTGAAATATTTTAATAGTTTTTGATGTAGTCAAATATTTTAAGAAATTTAAAAAAGCCAGGTGGTTATTAACAAGTTATTATTAAATAAAGCAGATTTTTTTTTAATAATAGCTTGGTAAAACTCTACCACTACTTTGGTTTTAAATACGGCCCTGTTTTATTCTGGTGGGTGCAGCAACACTTGCAAAGGAACGTGTCATTTATGCCATAGGGCCAGTCACAAAATAGAACGCCTAAAGTCGCGGTCAATTCATAGTGGCCATTTAATTTATTACAAAGTTGACAGCCCCCTAGCCCACCACCTCTAGTGTGGGTTGTGTCAATGTTGCCAGCAGAAGTAACTAAATTGTGTCAACAATTGTGACAGGCGCAATACATGCTGTTATATTCGTACGTGTATCTTTTTTTAATTAACAAAAAATTAAAAAGTGATGTTATTATTTAACTGAACTTATCTCGATAAATATTAACAGAACGCTATGAGTTGGGGAACAGCCTTTTGAACACACCGGAGCTAGTCTGGCAAAAAGTGGTGATTGCACATGCGGCCTTGTAAATTTCACCCGGACTTAGCTTTATGTCCTGTAGCTTCCACCCAGAATCTGAACCTCTCTGGCTCCTTTTCCGGACGCGGAAACCGAAAGAGAGGCCCAGATTTCAATCTTTCAAGCCTAAACACTTTTGGTAAAATTCCGATTAGATCTACCCCTGCGCGGGAATAAGTATCGTCCCCATCAACTTGCGCGATTTTAATCTGCTTCTTTAAGCCTTTGGACCAAGGTAATATAATAAGGAAGAAACTAATTTTTGTTGGCAATTCTGCAAACAGAAGACTGGCTAATGCCTACCCTTCTTGTCACTCTGCGTTGCTCCATATGTCGTGCTTTCTCAAAAATTTGAAGGACTACTTTTTCGTGTTCCTCATCCGTGCCTACTGTATGTCAGTCTTTTCATTATTGGAATATGTGTACATATTGCACAGTTTGTAGTAAATTTGTAGTGTTTTTTGACAATAATAAGGATTGACAACAATGATAGGCATCGTGGATCCAAATTGTATTTTTTTTTAAGAGTCGCTAAGTAAGTTGCGTGAATGTAATGGTGATTGCATCGAGAATTTAGTCAGGCCCATTATCTTTCTCGTGAATCACCCTGTATTTGTTTTTCACTGTTGCTCGCTTTTGGTCGGCAACATTTTGCATGGTAGAGTAAAAATTGGGGTACCCACTAATAAATGTTTTGAGAAGGGAGTTTCTGTAATTACTCTCTGTAATTACTCACATGATCTTCACAGTTGGTTATTTCATAATATTTGCGCATTATACAAAGGTTCAAATCTGTCAACCACTTTCTGCGTCTTGTAGTTGTTTTCCTAATGGTCTGATGAGAGATATCAACAAAAACATCAAGGCTACAAAAAACACTGTTGTTTGAATTATTTTTACCTGAAGAGATGCCACTTGTTTCATCTTTGTCCAGGTTTATTGTAAATCTGTTGCTTTGAGTGGATTTATTTTCACAAATGTCTGGTCAAACAATCTGTGAATGTGACATTTTTTTGATGTCACAATGACTTGAGTTTCCGGAAAACATGAAAAATTAATATAAAATGTTTTCACAGAATTTTATTTGTGAAGGTTATATCCAGAATCACCAATGTCTAAAACACACACCAGTGTGTCTAAAACTTTGAATTTAAATAACTATTTTTTAAAAGATTTCACTCTGAACTTAAAAGTGCAATACCATCACATTGGCGTGACGATGTCACCTAAGTCACCTAAGTGAGTTTCTTTACATTTTCCTGTTGACGATCGTCCAGAGGAAAGTCGGTAACCTCTTTCCGACCCAATTGAATAGTTTTGTACACTCATATTCTTGTGTTTTTGACATACATGAGTCCTCAAAGGTTTTTTGCAAAATTTTCAGAGATTTACTATACGCATATTCGTTGACAACACAAAATTTCAAGCAAATGCTTTGATCGGTAGTGAAATTCATGACAGAAATCGCAAGTCTGACTTAACCACAAGTTATGGTAATAACAATTTTAAACAAACCACTTGACCTATAGCGGTAAAATTTGTCGTGGTAAGAGAGTATGGTTGTACAAATACCAGACAAGAATTATTAAGATATCTTCTACGTGAACTCTTTAAATCGAAAATTCCCCATACTTTTTTACAGACTAGTATTATTTTCAAAGTTAAAAGTGTTTTTTGAAACAAAGAAAGAACAGAATGATAGAAGTGTGTGTAACATTCTGGCAACTTAAGTTTTTCGCTTAGTCCATTTCGTTGAGCGCAAATGAATTTCTATATTATTTTTTCAGTTTTCCTCACCCTGTTCTAGGAAATATGCTTTTATTGGATTCCAGTTTAAAAGAAGTCGTTCAACAGCATTAAATAGTGAAAGCCATTCAATTGGAATATGACGCAAAATTTGACGGTAATCTTTCTGGACATATCCAAAACAATTTTTTACAATTTTGAATCAATATCACGACATTTTGTCATCATTTTGAGTGCTAAAATGAGTTACTTTTGCGCACTAGTGCTAATATGGACTTTCATTTTGCAACGATTTTTATATGTACAACAATTTTATTTATAATTAAAATAAACATTACAATTGGGTAAATTCGAAAAACAAATAACAGAAGTTACACGCAATTCGTCAGATATGTGAACATTCGAAGCGCCCGAAGACGATAAAGCAGTAACAGTTTCATGAATTTTTTTTTTTCATTCTGAACATTCGAAGCTCCCGAAGACGATGAAGCAGTAACAGTTTCATTAAATTTCATTTTTTTTTCAATCTCGGTGTTTTCCGTATCTTCTCCACCTACTAGCAACTTGCAGATCTCCTTTTTATTCTCTAAAGAATCATCTACGTATCCTTCAGCTACATTCGAGGATTTCCAGGCTCTATGTCTTTTTATAACCGACATATCAGCTCCTGCGTTGGCTAATAAAGACGATGAAGTTCTTCTAAAGTAGTCCAGTATATTCTTTTGCACTTGGGAGTTCCAAAATATTTGCAATTTAACTTGGGAGACCACCGAAGGTATTGATGCCCATTGGTTGCACGGTACATCTTCCCTTTTTATAATTTATAAAAAATTTGGCATGAGGAGTATGAGATGGGCGCAGTGTTGCATATTTGCGAACCATATCCACCAAGTTTAGGTCTTTGAAATTTCCTTTTGTTACTGTGAACTCACGATGCACTTTTGATTAGTGATCGGCAACGTAATTTTCATAAATTCTCTTAAATCTTTTACATCAGCGGTCTTCAACGTTTTACAAATCAAGGGCTAAAATTTTTTTTTTGCGCAGCGGGCCGCACCATAGGTATTTTTATAAGGATTTTTTTATTTTAAATGGTCAGGATGATTAAACAAGTAGATAAGTAGAAAACATTTATTTATTGAGCCAACATCAACAAAAGGGGCAAATAAAAATCATTACAATGCAATTGGTCAATGAGATGTCTGACACTGCTTATTTTTAACCAGTTTATCAATATCTGGTTTAATATTGCTGATTGCAATCCTCAAACTGTTCTCAAGGTGAACATCGGTGATTCTGGTCCTCGTTTTGGAATTCACGTTTTTCATGCGTGAAAATAACTGCTCACATGTATATGTGGATCCAAAAAGTGATATTATTGAGAGTGCTGTTGGCCGGTCTCAGAAAACATATCGGCGGGCCGCGGGTTGAAGACCCTTGTTTTACATCATTTACTTTTAAATTGAGTAATTCTTGCCTCCGACAAGCTCCCGTAACTCCTATTATTAAAACTACATGAAAACAAAAAATAAATAGTAACCAAACTTATACGACAAAAAAAACTCTTACTTTTTGCATTAAGTAATTTTCGTCATTTGCTATTGTAAGAAACTTTTCAATATTTTCCTTACTGAAGCTTTTGGATTTCATGGCGCGATATCCTTCACTTTGTCGTTTCAAAAATGCTATCAAATTTGTATATTTACTCAAATCAAGGTTTTTCTTGATTGAAATCATGGTTCTTAACATGGAATATATACTCCACAACGTTGAGGACTTCTCAATTTTTGATTTTTCAAGGAAGTACGCCAACGTCACTTTCTCATTAATGGAATTTACTTTTTGTTTAGACCTCCATTCTTCGAAACAAACGACGCGGGATTTCTGGGGGATTAAATTTGAGACGGCCTCTTGTGCAGCAGCTTCAATACGCTCTAGAACGTTGTCTTCTTCCGAATCACTCTTTTTTTTTCCAAAAACTGTTAAATAATCGCAATCTTTTAAAAATGCGACAATCTTCAGATCGTTTTCGTTGTTTATTATAAAAACAAGAAATTGTTTTTTTACGTCTTTTGCCATTGTTCTTATAGCAGGTTGCCTTTTTGGGGATGACAGCTAGCTAGTTTCTTCGACTACAACAAAGAGCAAAAGTAATTACCACCAAGTGTGCGTTCCAGACAAGATCAAATCTATTTCTGTAAATGTAAATTTTATTAAATCATACAAGGACACTCGAAACTGCTTCAGAGATGCCTCGAAATATTTGTTGTTTCAAAGTTTGGGTATTAATTTTCAGTCGCGATTTGCAGTAATTTATAAAATTAAAATTTTGGCTAAAGGTAAACAACTGCTTGAAATTTGGTCTATAATTTATGAGTAGTAAGTAGGCCCCTAGTGAACACAGCTACTTTTTTAAGGAAAACACCCCGATTTTCAAGGGTAAACCGAAAAGCAGAAAAAATCGTGAAAACACCCCCGATTTTCAGGGGTTAACTGAAAAGCAGAAACAATTGTGAAAACACCCCCGTTTTTAAGGAAAACACCCCGATTGTCAAGGGTAAACAGAAAAGCAGAAAAAATCGTGAAAACACCCACATTTTTAAGGTATATTTTAAAATTAAGATTTTTTCAAAGATTTTGCCCTGTTTTTCTGTTGGGCCACTTCAACGCACATATGAATTCGATTTCAGGCAAACAAAAAACACTTAAAAATTAATCTCTTTGCCTTGTTTTTGTTGGGTCACTTCAGCAAACCGTTTGTTATTGCGATTCCCCTGTAATAATAATAAAATTCCAACAAACTTTTTTTAAATATCTATTTTATACACGTGCGCCAGAACTCGCGCCCCAGAGAAAAATGTCAAATGCCGGCGGCAATAGGTTGCCAAAAAGTGCAGCCGAAGAAGTAATTTTTGCTTGCATAAGAAAGTTATTCGACTCTTAAATCCACCAATCCCAGAAGGGCACCTCAAGGCGTGATTGAAAAATTATATCGGTTGCTAGGTTACGAAAATAATACCAATTTGGCCAGAATTTTAAAAAATAGCTGGTCTACTGTAATTTTGCGTTTGACATTTATCGTGATGTGGGTGACATAATTTGCTAGTTTCCAGTATTTTTCTCGCTGAAGACGTTGTACACGAGTATAATGAGACAGAATCGTTAATTATTATCAATTATCAAAAATTATTTTGAAACATTCTGAAAACTCCTGATGAACCGACTTCTCTAAAACTTCTTCACAGGTATTGTTCCTTCTCAACTTTTTCTTCGATCTGATACAGATTAACAAATGAATTTTAGAGCTTGAAAACTTGTGCATTATCCTTATGAAACAAAGAAGCAAGTGAGAGTGAGAGACCAGAAAAACATGAAGAAGTACGCAAGTTTCTTTATTTACTTTAATGCAAAATTAACAGAAAAATGTACTTTTTAGAAAGGCAGTCACGTTATGTTGAAATTAGTTGATATTATTGACAGACCACATGATTCCCCAGAARACYAGCMCACAAATTCACCGAAAAGCGTTGCTGAAATGCCYTCGGAATTAAAACATTAGCAAAAATGCTAACTTTTTGTACTAAATACAAAGATCGCAACATTCTTCTGGATTTTTTAATGAATAAACAGCCAAGGAGTTATAGTAAGCTCATGTGAGTGGAAGAAAACAACAATAAATTCATTTATCGGTTTGTTAATCTGTATCAGATCGAAGAAAAAGTTGAAAAGGAATAAGTGAAGAAGTTTTAGAGAAGTCGCGGTTCATCAGGAATTTCCAGAATGTTTCAATAATTTTTGATAATTGTTGATAATAATTAACGATTCTGTCTCATTATACTCGTGTACAACCTCTTCACTCTTCAGCGAGAAAAATACTGGAAACTAGCAAGTTATGTCACCCACATCACGATAAATGTCAAACGCAAAATTACAGTAGACCAGCTATTTTTTAAAATTCTGGCCAAATTGGTATTATTTTCGTAACCTAGCAACAGATATAATTTTTCAGTCACACCTTGAGGTGCCCTTCTGGGATTGGTGGATTTAAGAGTCTAATAACTTTCTTATGCAAGCAAAAATTACTTCTTCGGCTCCACTTTTTGGCGACCTATTGCCTCCGGCATTTGACATTTTTCTCTGGGGCGCGAGTTCTGGCGCACCCTGTATATTCAATATACAGGGTGTTTGAGGATTGCGAGCAAATATTTTAACCACTAATAGGACTCGGCAAAAAAACAACTTTCGTTATTCCAACTTTTGTCGAAAGCACGTCATTTCTGAGTTAAAATTAAAAATAAATTGAGGCTGAAAACCCGTCCCCGCCTATGTCTTAATACGATGTTTACAATCATTCATAAAAAAAAAACTTTGAAACGCAAACAACGTAAAGACAAAAAAAATATCGCTACATTAGGGTAGATCAGTGTCAATGTTAGTATGTCAATACTTGCTATTATAAAAAATTGCTCGAAATGTGGTCATTCGTTGGCAATGAACCTTCTTGTACTCTTCGGGCTAGGGAAGCTTGCGTTCGCACACACAGCCCTTCGAAGGTATAAATTTGAGCTGCGTACGCTAATTCACTAATTGTTTGATGTGAACCCCCAAAAAAACACACGTATTTAAGTCTGGTGACCGCGGTGGTCATTCGCGACCAATCCATCTCTTGGGAAAATGATTGTTCAATCCATTGGTGACGACTTTGGCATAATCTGATGGATCTCCACTTGTAAATACCGCAAGGGCACGTCCTCCACCAGATCGGACAACACATTTTCCAGAAAATCCAGATAAACGGCACTAGTTAAACGTTGAGGTAATAATATATGGGGTCCAATTTGGCGATCTTCAATGATCCCTGCCCAAACAGTGAAAATTGGTCTTCGTACACTAGTTAATTTGGCCATAATGACTTGATTAACAATTTGATTTCAAATCGATCTGTACAATTGTACAATTCACCCGAAACTAAACTGACACGTGTAAACAAGTGATAATTTTTTTGGACAAAAAGTTTCCTTTTTTCTGTAAAAATACTTTCACGGTCAACATTCAATGGAATTTATTTTCATTGAATTTATTTTCATTTCCAACTAACAAGGACAGACACACTGAACGGCTCGTGAAAATCATAGGGGGGAAATTGCAAAAATAAAATTTGGATACGGAATTTGTTTGGTCTTCAATTCGACTTTTCATAACAAATTCTCTTAGTGGTTAAAATATTTGCTCGCAATCCACAAACACCCTGTACATATCTACTTATTTTCTGCTACTGAGCTAGGTGATGATGAAACATTAGTGGATAAAGTCGCTGAACTCCTTGGGGGGGAAGGTGTCATTGAACAGGCTGGCGACCCCTCGCCATGCCCCCATGGGGCCACAATCCCTTCAGTGTAGCTGCAAAAAAACCAGCTTGTATTGTATTGTGTGGGTTATACAAACTCAAGATGTCCTTAATTCTTAATACTATAATGCTACTTTAAATTCACATCTATTTTATTTAATAAATATTTTTTTCTTGTGGTTTGTTAAATAGCTTATGGGGTCTATTCTATAACTTTCCGTTTAATTTTAAAGGGCTTCTAAATGTTGTCATGGAAATGAATTTGAACCCCCTTTAAAAATTTAGGGGAAAGTTACAGAATAAACTCCTATAACTGTTATAAATTAAATAGTAGAGAAATTTTTCTTACCTAATGGCTGTTCTCCATTTCTTCCGTTGATCCAAATTTAATAGTAATTCGCTTCCCTAATCCTCCTAGTTGAAGGTCTAACTCGTTATTCCTGCAGCTAATTACATGGACTTCGTTTTTGTAGTAAAAACCATCATATATTGCATTGAAGTTGTTAAATGCGACGGCCGTTTTTAATATGGCCACCCAGCAATCCGTCTCCGGGTGGCCATTAAATCTTATTGTTAAATTTTTCAGTACGCTCATTTCAAATGCTCGTTTTACTCTGACCATCTATTCGAAAGAAAAAAGAAAGAAAAACAGATTTTACTAAAAACATTAACAAGAAAAAGGAACGTACCTTGTTTTTTTGTTGTGTTGTATACAAAAAACTTCCCCACTGCACGTAAACCACGTGAAGAATAGCGTTATCAGGTTGACAGACTGAATAAGATTGTCTCTGTCTGTCACTCAGGTAAAAAAAGGTAATATGTATAAGGAGGTATGTACATACTTACTATTATTAGTTCGACACTTGATTTAATTTGTTCTAATATTACTTTAATAAGAGAATGAATATCAAATATGTCTTCTCCCTGGGACTCTTCTTTTTTACTTTTATAATATGCGTTATGGTTGATCTCGTCCCTAATATTTATTATTAATTTATTAACAACTAAATTAATTGTTTTTTTTTTGCAATAAAATATTACTCAATTTTGCTTTACATGGTCATATATATCGGGTCTTTTTTGAAATTCGACGTCAAAGTTGGCTTTGCAAAATTGATTGTGAACGAGCCCATCACCAACATTACCAAGATTAAGATTATGAAGATGGTTAACTTTGTGCATTCTACTAAAATTGTAGTTGTAAAGTTATGTTAGTTTGTTTATGTGTTCATAGTGTGTTAACAACGAGCTTGTCACGGCCAATTGCGACGTCGAATTTAAAAAAAAAGACCCGTTATTTACATATTTTTCTGTCGTATACACATTTGCAAAAAAGTGTCACAGCGTTAAATGCTGAATTATGTTGGTTATGTTAGAGGAAACATTATTTTTCGCAACATATTGTTTTATTTCTGTCCAAATCGAGTTCATTGGGCTTAAATTCGGATGGTATATGGTATAATAATGCTGATGAACTATAGTTATTTTTTGAATTTTGTCCTGAATGTTTTTACGTTTGTAATTGCGATGTGTAATGAGAATAAAACAAAACATTCAAAAGTAATTTTATGCTAGGACTTATTGTTACATAAAAATAAAATGAAAACGTTACTAACCTAAACATTATTAGGTTTATAATTATATTGAAAAATAGTTATTTATTCGACGAGTTTGAGTGTAAATCGGACGCTTTATTTCACCGAGTGGATTATTAAACCACGAATGTTAACGTGTCGTTTATCATCCACGAGGTGGAATAAAGCACCCAATTTACACGAAGACGAGTTGAATACAACATTTTATTCTGCGAATTAGACTCAACAAGGCTTAAAATTGCTTTAAATCTGTTAAAAATAATCTGACGTTTCGTATTGAGAAATGCCAAACAGTTGTCAAAACTTCCTTACATGGGAGAAAAACCGTAAATTTTGCCAGTGTCGAAAAATAAAATAAAAAACTACTAAATATGAATAAACGTGTACAAACCTTCTCCATACACTTAGGTATAAGAGAGAAATATTTATTTTGTTGTGGTTTTTGGCTGACGCATTTGTCATTTCTTCAGTGTATTTATTTGAATCTCCGCATGTGTATGTGCTCCATAAGAATGACTGATTATAATGTGTAAAACATGTTGAATTTCCCGATCTTGTGGTGAATAAAGAATATAGAAAATCGAGGCACATAACCCTACGGGATGTTCATACATATTGAATGTGGCAGTCAAACGGGGTTCTTCGTGAATGCAAAACGTTGCCTACATTTCTTAGGCTGCTTTTATCTACTCTGTCTATAAAATATTTATATTTGCACCGCGCAATCGAACAGATACTTCACGAATATGAGATAAATATAAATTGCCATTTTTACGACTTTTGAACTGGAAGGCAGACTATTTTGGCACTTATTATAACAGCATGAATGTGAAAATGCAACACATAGAGTACGAATGATTAAGAAATGGTACTAAACTAGGAAGGACACTAGAAAAGTAATCTACCTAGCAATGAAACCAAGGACGTACAATTTTTTTGATAATTTTATTTTTTCATATAGGGCGCGCCAGAACTCGCGCCTCAGAGAAAAATACTATGTAAGGTAAGATACCAGGAACATGGAAAACATAGTAAAAAAATTCTATCTATAAAAATTACGAAGTTTTGCACTTTGACTCTATTTATTTCTGTTGTAAAAATAATTTTTCAAGTGTTTTTGCTACAGGCTATTAGAAGAGGAAACAAGGAAGCTGTATCCTAAATTGTAACTCTGTTTAATGTTTTTTGTGGTTTCTATTGCCAAAATTTTCATACCTTTACTAAATAATTATAAAAAAAAGTAAATAAAAAAGTACATAAATGAAATTATAAAGTTTTGAAAGTAGATAACCAAGTTTTAGCTTCTGGCGACAACTCATGAATTTCGGTGAAGCCTCCTTGAAAACTCGTAAGTCGACACTCTTCGACAATATGTTGTACAGATTCTTCCACTTGACCACATTGACAATATGGATTTTCAACAGCATTCCATTTAAATAACATAGAATTACATCTAGCATGACCAGTTCTTAATTTGTTCAATTTCACCCAGACCCATCTTGGCTGATCCATTCCAGGTACTCTTATTGTTGGATCTACTATTAGATCTTTATTGAAAAGTTGAACATTTGACCACATGTTGCGCCACTCATCAAAAACGAAGAAGTTTTCAATATTTGCCGTTTCAAGCCAGAAGGGTTTTCTAGATTTTAATCGATTTTCGGGGGCAATCAGGTCAGACGATATTGGAAAATCTTGCGGATGTTCTCTATATTTTTTCCATAGTTTCTTTACTAAAAGTTTTCTTCTTAGTAGAGGCGGAGCAATGTTAGACAATACTGGAAGCCATTCAGTGGGAGTTGATTTTAAAGTGTCAGTTTGTGTATTAAACCATCCTTCCATACTGTATCATATGCGGCAGTGAGATCCAAAAGAACAACACCAGTTTTTAAACCTTTTTCAAAACCAGATTCAATGTGGGTCGTTAAAGCTAAGACTTGATCACAGCAACTTCTTTGTGGTCGAAATCCAGCTTGTTCGGGAGGAAGAACATCCTCAACAATAGGAGAAATGCGCTGATAAATCATCCTCTCCAGAATTTTTGTAACAAACACTCAACAAAGAAATGGGCCGGTAACTGGACGCTTCCTGTGGAGATTTTCCCTTTTTCAAAATTGCGATCACCTTGGTCTTTTTAAACTCCGAAGGCAGACGGGCTGAAATTAAAATATCATTAAGAAAGAAGTAAGCTATTTCAGTGCAAAACTTCCGAGATTTTTGATGAATTCTGGGTAGATCCCATYAAAACCAGCTGATTTTTTACACTTCGTTGATGATATGGCTGCTTCTAATTCATCTACGTTGAAACATCTCGATAGTTCTTCTGAAATGTTCGCCTTTCTTTTTTGTTTTTGAACCCGACGTTTCATCTCCTTCCTTTCTTTTCTTTCTAACTTAACAGATTTTGAAATCGTTACCAAACGACTAGCTACAGTGTTCGGGTTGATCGCACAATCTGACTTAGGCAGATCAAAGTTTGAAGATCCAAGTTTTTGTAAAAGCTTCCAAGAACTGCGACTGCTATGTGTGAAATTTAAATCTTCCATTAAGCTGTTCCATTTTTCTTTTCGCGCCTTATTTAACGAATTTATTACAGCATTGGCATTCTCTGGATTAGGACTGGATATATATAAATTGTTCAAGCTCGTTGTTTCAACATTCCAACATGGAATATAACTTTTCCTGAATCCTCGAGGGATGAATTTTTTAGCAGCATTTTTGACTACTCCAACAAATCTGCGGTAGTTCACTGCAATTGAGGGAATCCAACGAAGATCACTATCCACTTGTTTGGCAAACTCAGTCCATTTGGCTTTTTGGAAATTCCATCTAGGTTTTGGAAGAGAAGGAAATTGTTTTATTTCGGTGCCAAGTTTAACAATAACCGGACGATGTTGGCTGCGTGGAAAACCAGATAGTACATCTCGTGATGTTTGTAATGGTACTTCGTTATCCATTGTAACAAAACATAAATCAGGATTGTATTCCTTCTTCCATCTGGCCGAATAAAAACTCTTCCTAGTTTTACCGTCAAAAACTAAATGAAGCTTGTTTAGTTCCATCCATGAAACAAGAGCAAGACCATTTTTGTCATTCTCCGCATAACCCCACAAATTGTTATTATAATTGTTAACAGCAGGATGATAATTCAGCATTAGATTTGCAGGCCACAGATCATTAGGGAGTTTATAAATGTTAATAATAAATATACCAGCAATTTTGATGGTGAGGTAAAAGATGTTGTTTTCTTGTGATTTGGCGATGGATTGAAAATCCTTGAAGTCTGATTTAACATATGTCGCACAACCGTAAGAAGCACTATTGATAAAATCCACCAAGGTGTAGCCAGAGATTTGTCCACGGGAAAAGAGATCCAAATCCGACGAAGTGTGAGTTTCTTGAAGTACGATGACATCCACATGTTCCTTCAAAGCCATTTTCGACAAGAAATCGCACTTATCTCTAGAAATTCCTTCAATATTTAATTGACAAACTGTCAAATTTTGTTGAATTTTCAATACTTCAGCAGAACTTCGTCGCAAATTAACAAAACTAAACGATGACCGAGAGGATCTTGAAGATCTGGATCGGTCGTCCAAGTGTCGGTGATTTCTGGGTGGCGAAAAACTACCCATAACGGACCAAAAATCAGAGAAGTTCGGTTACCGACATCTGTCAATACATGGCACAGTATTATTTAATAGACTTAAAAAATGTCAAATGTCATTTTTTTTTTAACATTTTTTTCATGTTTTTGGTATCTTATTTAATTGAAATTTTTCTCTGGTGCGCGAGTTCTGA
>NW_025400983.1:15125239-15156281 GCF_015345945.1 Tribolium madens | reverse complement strand
GAGATACTGTTTCAAAAAAGAAATAATCAGTATTTGTGGTAACATTTTTCATGATGTGAATGGGATTATATGGAGGAGGTGGGAGAGAATTTTTAATGTCTTCCGAAATTTTGGAGAAAAAATTATTAAAATCTTGAGGCGATATCTGGGGAATAACTCTATTTGTTTTAGGTTTTTGATTCTTAATTAAATTCCACATGGTTCTGGAATTTCTGATATTTTGCCTTACAAATTTGGAATTTGCTTTAATTTTTTCATTTTTTATTGCATCATTGTATTTTTTCCTAAAATTATTTAACATATAATTCCTCCCTACATCAATACACACAAAAAATTTGTCGTCGGCTGTTTTTAGGCCATCATCAGAGCCAAAACGGCGTCTTCGAAAATTTTTCTTTAGTAATCGAAAAAGATAAAAGTTTGAGGGGCTATAGTCCAGACTATAGAGAGGATGGACTGTCTTAACGAAACTGCAAAATTGGCTTAATTTTGGCTGCCTAATGCGTCATGCAGCAAAAACACTTGTCAATTAGAAAAAATGAGCCTTTTCTGGTGAACTGCTTTACGTAAATTTTCAACGTGTTTTTGCATATATGTCCACATTTATTGTTGTCTTTTTGGCATACAATCAGAAGGATGCCCCTGATATCCTGAAAAAAATACTTTCACTTCGGGGATCGTCCCCATCGTAATGTGTGTAATGTGATGGTCTACAACCTCCTTATAGAGGGCATTCTTTCTCTCACGCACTCTTTTCGGGTAATGGCCCTCTTTTGTCAAAAATGTTATGGCACTGCGTTACTTTAATTTTTCTCATTTTTCCTCACTGACAAACGTCAGTCGTCCGTGTAGAAAAATCTAGGAGTAGGAGTGTTAAACGTCGTGCATTATAAACAATGGCGTTTGATTGATTTCTTCATTTTATTATTGCTTATGAAGAAGATATTAGAAGAAACAGAGTAGAAAACAGAACTTTTCAGCGTCATTTACGGGATACCACAAATCCATTTACTTAGAATGATGCTTTATTTTTGAAATTATTTCGTTTAATATTATATTGTAGACCTAGACGGTAAAGTGGTTGTTTTCCAGGTCGAAAGAAGATATGGATAGGCGAGGCCAGCCGAGCCTGGTCACTTATTGAGGCCTGGAGAACCACTTTATCACCATGGTTTACTCATAATTTTTTATCCTACACAAATAGAACACGTAAAACGAACAAAGTTTATTTTAGAAGGTTACATAATGAAAATTAAAGTGTTGCCTTGAAAATTTTACATTTCATAATTGTATAAACAAAAATTTAGGATTGGGAATTAGTATTTGTAATGTTGATGTTGAATGTTGGATTGTTTATGACGCAGTTTATGAAAGAAGTACCTTGTTTAGATAAATTTGACGACAAATGCAGTTCTGACAATGTAGTAGTAACTGAAGCTGCCCCAATGACTGAAGGAAGTGCAGAACTAGTACCAGTCTTATCTAGTAGGTTGTCATTGATACCCTGTCCGGATAAATCCTCCAATTGTGTACTGCCAGATGTAGTTTGAGCTTCACTGCCCATTTTTTTTTTTGGCAACAGATATTTTATTATTTAGAGAGTCCTCAACATAGTTTTCTGCTACGCTGGTAGATTTCCATCCACCATGCCTTTTCAGTGCCAGTCTATCTGCTCCTGAATCAGCGAGAAGGGTTGCTGATGTCCTTCTACACATTTTCCAGTACTATATTTTATAAATAATCGCCGAGAATTCAAATTGTGAGGACGCAAGCTAAAGTATTTTTTGCAGATTGATACAACATCAATGAAGTTTTCCTTGTCGGCGTTACACACGGTAAACGTTCGTGGTTTATGGGTTTTTGAGTCTGGTATTCGTATTATCAAGATATCGTCTTTGTCCACCACATCTTCTGTCATCATTTTTGTGAGTTCATCTGTTCTACAAGCACCAGCAATTCCAATGATTAATACCACCTGAAACAATATTTTTAGTACATAATTATTTTACATAATTTGTTGTACCTACTTTTGCCATTAAAGTATACTTCATCTGGGGCAATTCGAATAAATTTTTCAATTTCTTGTTGATCAAATGTTCTTGACTTTTTTGTAACATGTCCCACAGATTGCTTTTTGAGAAAACCTGTCACTGTTTTATACGTCCCAATATTGACATTATTTTTAATTAATAAGGTTGACTTCAGCATCGAATGGATTAACCACAGTGTTGACGATTTGTATTTTTGCGACAACTCAGACAAATACGTTAAGATGACGTTTTCACCGTATCTTTTCACGTTTTTTGTAGAACACCAATCCATAAATAGTTTGTACTGGAGGTTATATTTTTCTTTTGACTTGTTAGGCAGTAAATCCAGTGTAACCTCCTTCGCCTTATTATTAATTTCAGACGGAGTGCAATATTCCATTGCTTCTTCGCATTCTTGGTCAATTTCTATAGTTCTATTGATTCCACCCGCTGTATTCATTATCAAACAGCAAAGTATACACAAAAATGAGTTTGGGGAGCACGGAGCACATCGACCTAACGTAAGTACTGTAATCTTCCTTGAAAAAGGGGCCTGGTAACTGCTTCCCTTTTTCTTCCTACGTTCTGTTGTGTTGTAATCTTTGTTTTGCAACGTAATGCCTCGAACAATTTAAACACTAATTTTTCCTCTACTTCAAATTCAACTTTAAAAACCGAGTTTTCGACCTCTGTTCTCTCCGCTCTCTCGAATCGAAGTTCTCGAAAATTCCCTAGTCCCTTTTCTTTTCTCTCTCTCTCCATCCCCTCCGGTACTACTCCCCCACTACTCCAAACCTTTGACAAAATCACGACTTTGTTAATAATTTAAACAACCAAAGAACCAAGTTTAGTTTACAACAAAATGAACCTATTCTCATTGTGACCTTGGAGTCGTTTTGTCTGGAAAATTCGACACTCTATTGAAAACGTATCGAATTTAGGTTTTTAAATTTCTAAAGAAATGACCGGATGTTTGATAACTTTTTGTGACTCTCCACATTTTTTAAGAATATTGACTTTTTCCGTAGTTTGCGGACACGTAATTTCATTTTAAAGAAACATAAAAATTACTCATCACTTTGCAGGGTGAAGGAGTCCGGAATATTACAGTACCTATTTGACATAAATGTCAAAATTGCTAACACTGATTTTTACGTTTTGAAAGTGAGGTTATGTCGGACAACTTTGGGAAATATAAATCGAAAAGTGGGCAATGGTGTTACAGCATTTACCCGAGCTATCCCTGACCCCATTAGGCCTCCACCGATCACTGTAACATTTTTGACAAAGTCGATTTTAGAAATTTACATACCAGGTGAATAAAAAGTATGGAACCAAACGTATTTGCTTAAACTATTTATTTTTTGAAAAAACTAATTGATGAGTCATAAAGTACTATAAAAATGTGATGATTTAAGAAGAATAAAATTTTTCGAAATTTCCTTTTGTTTTTGAGTTCTACAAAAAAAAAAAAATTAAATGGCAACCCACTATAAAATCATTTTTCTCATGAAAGCTATACTCTAAGGATTACAACTATCTGCTTTATATTTAATTTTTTCAAAAAAAAAATTCACATAAATTGCAATTTTGACAAAAAAAATCGCATAACTCAAAAACAAAACAAAATTTTGTTCAGAAAATACGATCACATTTTTTATATTACTTTAATTTATATTAATTATTATTTTCTGTGGGCAAATGATTAAAAATAAAACTGCTTGGTTCCATACTTTATATTCACCCTGTATTTAATTCAATTCATTAGACTCATTTCAAATTCTAATCCATTCATTTGTGGGTTGTAGATCCCCAAATGGGGGTGTTTTCCAATATACAAGTGTCCGGAATGTCGAGNTCATGAAAGCTATACTCTAAGGATTACAACTATCTGCTTTATATTTAATTTTTTCAAAAAAAATTTTTCACATAAATTGCAATTTTGACAAAAAAAATCGCATGACTCTAAAACAAAACAAAATTTTGTTCAGAAAATACGATCACATTTTTTATATTACTTTAATTTATATTAATTATTATTTTCTGGGGGCAAATGATTAAAAATAAAACTGCTTGGTTCCATACTTTATATTCAGCCTGTATATAAGAGCCACCTGGTGGTAAAACCTGGCGATTATTTTACCGGCTAGGCATTTTCGATACTTTTGTAGGGCCAGCCGGTAAAATTGGATTTTCTGATAGTGTAGGATAAAAATAAATTTTGTTTTCAAGATTTAGTCAATGCACTGCGGCCGGTTATGCAAACAGCACAACGAAATACTAGAATACCAGTGCACTTTAGAGTTTTAAGTGCATGTACTTTTTTGTTCATGGTAGTTACCTTACTGGGAATAGGACACAGTTACTCGATGTCACAGAGCTAGCCTAGTTTAAATAGAAATATTAATGAGGTGACCAATGCAATTATTCGAGGATTAATTAATTCATTTGGATTGACCTTCGCGGATAATAAGAACTTATTTCTTCAAGAAAAGACACTTGTGCCAATTTTTCTTTAAGCATTTTGAACGCTTTTTACGGAGCCTTGTCGACATAAATGACAAATAAAACTGCCTTGACATTTTTTCGTAGTCGGATCATCATTTAATCAATCAATCAATCAAATAATAACATTTGATCTATTTAATACGATGAAAGCCGAATATTTTAAAGGATCTGTTTAAAAAATATATTTTTAAATGAGCATTTAATTTGATGCATACAGAATAGCTTTTTTAAAGTTGGGGGTTTAAATATTTACATTTAAAGGTACTTTTATTTCTTAATAAGTATTTCCAGAATAGGCCCTAATTTCCTTTATGAATTGGAAACTAATTATCACAATTAACTCAAGTTTTGTAGATATTGTGACACTATTTGATAAATTATGCTTGTGCGTTTCAATTGTTTTTTTCATACCTAGGTAGATTTCTTTTCTAGTGTCCCTCGTAATAGCAGTAATGATATTCATATTTCGAATCCACAACCTTGGAAATTTAAAACGGAAATCCGTCACAAAAGTGAAAAAGAACTAGGAAACAAGCAGTTAACCTTTCCCTTATAATTAGAACTAGATCTGAGTGTCAAGTTTTGTTCTTCGTTACAGCACATTCGCAACTTAATCAATAGTTTTTCAAAGCCATCTTCGTCTTGTATTCGTTAAAAGTGTCACTTCTAATTACACGAGAGCTTTTTTTTTTAAGTAAACTTGACATTTTAATAAGAATTTTGTTTTCTGGCAATTTAGCGAAAAAAACTGCTTTTGAAAAAATTAAATTGCCTAAAGGAAACAAAACTCGAGTTAAAAATGTCAAGTTTTCTTCGTAAAAAAAAGCTTGACTGTAATTCGGTAAGACAATTTAATGAATACGTAAATCACCAAATTAACAAATAAGGTGTAAATTGGTTTATTTAATTTAATGGAAAGTACAATTATTAAAAACACAATTCTCATAAACAATTTAAGTTAGGTTCCGTTTTGTCGCTGTAATAGTTAGGGTAAACTTTTGTCGCTGTCATAGTGACAAAAACACCGCGGCTAATGGGATTTTTAGTGTATGAAAAAAATTGTCACTAAAATAGTTGAAAAAAACGAGTTTTTGGTAATAGGGGAGTAGAGGTCGAGGGAAAAGTCGTTTAGTTTCAATGAGAAAATAAATTGTGGTAGAACCAGACCAAACTCATACCATCTTATTCCTCATATGATTTTGCACATGAAGATGAAATTTACGACCCTTTCATCACTAGCTGAACCCCTAATTTTTAATAAACTTTATTTTTTTAACATAATCGAAATTAACGTTTCTCAGAATTTCCAACGTAATATCTTTGGAATTTGTGAAGCTATCGAATTTGTTTTTATTTTATTTGAAAGCAGAAACGTGAGCGATATTTCTGTTAGTACTATAATAAATAAAGTGCGTAATAGTATATTAAAGTACAAGTTGCAGAAGATTCAAGCACAAATTTGTAATTCCGAAACGGCGAGTTGAGGAAGAAATAAGTACATATCTACTTGAAGAACCTTGTGCAACAAGTGCTTTATACTATTTTTACCACTTTATATCATTTTATAAATTAAAAGATGAAATTTTTTTTTTTTTTTAAGAATTTTGCGGCGGTTGGCGACATTTATGTGGAATAATTTTAGGCGGCTGTGAAAAATAAAAGTAATTCTTCTTCACATTTTAAAACGAATAGTGAAGAAAGTCGGTTACTAAAATTAAATTAACGCCAACGACTTATTAAAGCACTCAAATGACGTCATTTGTGTGCTAGAATAGTATATTAAAGTACAAGTTGTAGAAGGTTCAAGCACAGATTTGAAAGTCCGAAACGAGCCGCGAAGCGGCGAGTTGAGGAACAAATGAGTGCTTGAAGAACCTTCTGCAACAAGTGTTTTATACTATTTTTTCTATTTCGCCGCTTTATATCATTTTATAAATAAAAAGATGAAAATTTAATTTTTTTAAAGAATTTTGCGGCGGTTGGCGACATTTATGTGGAATAATTTTAGGCGGCTGTGAAAAATAAAAGTAATTCTTCTTTACATTTGAAAACGAATTATTTTTGTTTTATTAATATTTAAGCGTGTATATTACTGAAATATTCAGCCGCACTGTCATAAGCGTTATCTAAGGGGTCCACTTGTTCCCGTATCGTGGCCAGGAGTATTTCTTGCTCGGAGGTCATTTCCAAGGTGGAACTGCCTCCACCAGTCTTCATTATTTCTTTCTTTTAATTAATATTTATTTTTTTATAATTTTTATAAATACAATTTGTTACAAAAAAAAAGGAAGACTGTGGTGTCATGTAAATTTGTGTCATGTAATTACCTTGTCGTGAGCAGCGGTCTTCCTCGCTTCGCCCTTCTTTACTCTGGCTTCATATTGTTCTTGCTTAAATATATATTTGTCAACTGTAGCATGTGTTTTTTTATAAAATTTTTACGTGTTCCTGAGTCACCCTTTTACGAGTTTCCCGCTTTAGATTTTCGTAGAAGATTTTTAATTGCTTGACCGACCTAGTACCTGATTCAGCCAAGCAATTAAATTCTTCTACAATTGCTTCCCACGCAACTGCCTTTTTCTGCACCGCCCACGCCTTGGTGCATTTATCCTCAATAACTTCTTTATATCTAAAGGATGAGACAACAAGGAATAAGGAGTTGAAATGTCGAAAATATTGAGCTTAATTTAGTGGAAAATGGGAAAAAACTGAGGTTACGAGTACAAAATGAATAAAATTAATTGGAATAGTAAAATGTTAAAGTCTCTTGGTGTATTCTTGGTGTTGGTTTCTCTAGAACAAATTTGATAAAAATTTACTTCGTTACCACCGAAAGGAATATATTCTTTTCATTGTGGGTATAATTTACCCGATTCGACGACATCCTGCTTCGAACTTAGAAGATGAAACCACCACTACCACCAGAACACAAGACACAATTCAATGACAATGACACAAAAATTGTCAAAATGTCAAATTAAAGAAATACGGCGTTGTTGTCATATCGGATGTGTAATTAAACGAGCATCATATGATGAATCATTATGACATGTGCAAATTGTTTTGTGCATCGTTCATCCACGATTTTAGCCTTCTTTGTTTTTTTTTTCCCGTTTGTCTTTTCCTTGATATTCTCTCTCTTTTTCTCAGTTCCTTTATTTTGTAGAAGATTCTCTTTGGCAAAAGCCACCTTTCTATTTTTGTATCTTGCCTCCAAAATATTCTTCTCCGGCGTGTCTATAAGCACTGCTGTTTTTTTTTGTCTTCCCGTTGTTTTTGGTTTAATAAAATCTGACTTTGGCAAAGGTCGAAAATCTTCTGGAGAACATAAATTTTTATAGGTGGTGGAGACGGAACCATATTTTCATTTTAGGTTGAGGGTCGTCCACGAAATCATTTCTTGGTTGGTGTACCTCAGCCGTATTTTTTTCCATTGGTCTATCGGTGACATTACAAGGCACGAATTCATTATCAGTAAATATATTACGATTGAAAGGCCATATTCCAGTGCATTGAAAACCTGAAGTTATATTTTTTGCAGTCATACTTAGCAGAGAGGCCCCTCTCACCAATGCTGGAATATTATAAATAGTTATCCGTTTATCTGGGTTTGTTTTCATCCACTGATCGCATTCATTATTGATTTTTTTTTTTAAATGGGCCAAAAACTCCCCGGTCTAGAGGCTGCAGTTTGTGCGATGTACGAGGGCAAAGCCAGAATTACCCGGCCTGACTATGAAAAATTCAAAGTACAGTAACATGTTTTTTTTTTATTTTTTAATGTAGTCTCCGTTAACTTCAATACACTTATTACATCGCTTAATTAATTAATAATTCAATCCCTTTAAAAAAATATTCTTTTGGTTTTTCTTCAAAATGATCTAGCACAGCTGCTTGCAACTCCAATTCGTCACTAAAACGTCGCCCACGAAGGTCCTTTTTCAAATATCCAAATAAATAATAATCGCTTGGAGCCATATCTGGACTATATGGGGGGTGATCTATCTGTTGGAACCCACAATCCAAGATGGCAGCTTGTGTAACACCAGCAGTATGAACGGGCGCATTATCGTGCAGCAACCGCACACCTCTGGTCAGTTTTCCTCGAAGTTTTTCGCGAATATTGTCCCGAAGTTTGTGAAGTAATGATGCATAATACATGCCGTTAACGGTGGTATTAGTTTCTTTAAAATCTATTAAAAGTATCCCTTCACAATCCCAAAAGATCGTGGCCATCACTTTTTTTGTTGATTGGCAGACTCTAAATTTTCTTGGGGGTGCCTCACCTTTACGACGCCATTCCATTGATTCTCTTTTTGATAGAGGGTCATAATAAAGGACCATAGTTTCATCGCCGGTTACAACCGTTTCCAATATAGGGTTTGGGTCGGTACCACACAGTTCCAAAAATGATCGAGCACACTCCACACGGCGTTGTTTTTGAAGCGCTGAAAGGTGTTTGGAAACCCATCTTGCACTGACTTTCTGCATTCCTAAATGGTCATGCAGGATTCGGCGAACACTTGTATCAGAAACTTTGGTCATTTCTGATATTTCTTTGACCTTCAAACGTCGGTCACTTAATACCAGTTTTTCCACAAGGGCAACTTTGTCTTCGGTTATCACCTCTACTGGCCGACCAGGTCTTGCGTCATCTTCTAGGGATTCCTGTCCAATACGAAAACGTTTTGCCCATTCTTTCACCACAGAATAGGACGGGGAACTTTGGCCGTATACGCCATCGAGTCTGTCTTTAATAATTTTAGGTGTAAGCCCTTCTTTGGTTAAGAATTTTATGACTGCCCTGTACTCAATTTGGTTCACCTGAGACATTTTCGTAAACGCGTCTTATTCAAAATGCTTACAATTGACAACTATTTGATTTAAGAGATCAATTTTTTTTCTACAGCTTACTATGTTATGTGCTTATAAGAAGACAAAATTTTATCCCGATAAAACATCGGCATCTACACCCCGGAGGGGTGTCTTATAAACTGTTCATGATGTCGCTTCAAAAGGAAGATGAACATAGGACAAATACTGTTATCTAATGCATTCACAGCTACACAGACTGTTACTAAAGTTCCCCTTTCCTGAGAGGTTATTGCGTCAACTTGTTTCACTTCCTTTTGAGCAATAACTTTATTTGGTTTTTGTACTGTAGTGCACCCAGTTTCATCTACATCGTAGATGTTGTTTGGTTGAAAACCATATCGCTCCAAAACATCAGCAAGGTTATCGAAAAATTTATTCACATTTTTGCTTCAGGGGTGCGTATTGACAAATTAGGATTTCGTTTTAGAAATGCCGTAAGCCAATCTTCACTCGCCATTTGTGCCGTTTCCCATCCTGTTGGAAAATTGCAATTGGCGTGTTTAGCATACTGGTAGGCCAGTTTTCGTAGTTCTTTGGGCGACAGTCCAAAATACAGTTTAGCCGAGATTTCGCAGTAATTACATAATTCCTTTTCCAGTTCTTGAGTCAACACTTTATTATGTGGATTATAACCCATTTTTGGGATTTTGTTACTCCTAACTGCTTTAACATACCAGTAGAGTGTAACATGGCACATTCCATATTCCTTCGCCGTTCCTCTTACCTAGGCATTTTCATTAATTACTCTATTAGCAGCCAAATTATACAGTTCTTGAGGGATTTCACCCCTGTTAGACTTTTGTTGTCTAGGTTTTACCATTATTTGCAGATTTGCACCGAGACTGTAACAACTGTGAGGATGGCCGGGATGAAATAAAAAAAAACTTGTTTAGTTCCACAAATTTTATTACCCGTCTCACTTATTTACAAAACTGTATTTTTTTTTCAAGACACACTTTTTTTTAATATCGTTCTGTCGGATTAGAAGTGCTGACTAATAATGCCGAACATTTAATTTAAAAAAAACAGGCGCTCACACAATATATAAATAATGTTTCAGGTAGCCAAAAATAATACGGCTGGTGTCAATTGTAACAGTGTTACAAACGACACCTTGAAAGATGTTACATTCGACACCAGCAGCTCTTTAACTGTTTGCGTGGAAAAATTTTCAACTTAACCTCAAGTTTAGGGCAAACAAACTGCAATGAATTATAGCCTAAAAGGCGCTTGTTACGGCCAAATGATCAATTCTAACGCTCTCATAACTATAAGGACATAATTACAGATCTAACGAACAGTGAATTATTTACTTTTTAGATCACAAAACACACTTTCTCCACCACAGACGAAACGTTTCAAAGTTATGAAATTCAAGTTGGGCAAATGAACTAGCTTATAATAACCGACTCTAGTGGCACAGTAGTTTGTCTGTAACTTAACAGATGGAAGCACAATTTCGAATGTTCCATTTGACCCCTGTTACATTTGATAGAGGTCTCCCCTACATTAAAAGAGCCACTACTCTCAACAGCACTTGTGGTTTACCTCAATTTAAGTGGGATTTGAAAACAGATAGTGTATGCATGGTAGTAACAAAATATGGTGTCTAACAGACGACAAAAATTATATCAAAAATACAGAAAAAATTGTACGTCTTACCGTGACAGTACACGTGCATCCATCCACCCCCGCTGTCACATACGTAATAAGTGGCGCTGGATGCAGCCAGTGAATAGGTGCAGGATGGTGTGCTGCGGGGGATGTATTATTTATCTAGCTGTTCCCAATTACCCGCCGTTCTCAATTACCCCACTCTCCCCTAACATTTTCAGCAAGCGAGAAACTTTTTTATTTAAATCGAAAACACTATATATGCTGCGTATCAAATTTAGACGAAATACTGAAAAAATGTTTGATGCTAAATCTAATGCAATTGAATTAATATTTAGTGATATATGAATTTTTTTGAAGCGCTACATTCTTTCGAGCAATGCGTTTGGACGCCGCGCCGTCTGTATAAGTGGAGTTTGGCCAAACGACTTGCATCAATTGATGTAGACTGCAGAAATACAATAACTAAATAAAAATTCAATATAAATTAATATTTCTATTCATAAAATAAAAGTTTAGATAATGTCCATAAATATGTTATTACCGAGATCGCTCTTTAAATTTATATTGTTGGCAATACAACTATTGTTGCAGTTTGTACAGTTCCATTGAAGGCCTTCTTTCGTACAAATACATTTATTGTAACAACAATTTTTCTCAGAACAGTAAATCGATAAAACATCCCTCATTGAATCTGGTATTGATTTTTTGGTATTGAAAATAGGCTCCCAGTACCCACTTTCAAATCTCCATCCATATTTTTCTGGACTACCAACGTCGGCATTTGTTGAATTTGTATTTCCGATTGCAAATCCTCAGTGTCGTTGCAGTCAGGAATTTGTTGATAATTATCGAAACCAGATGTTGATGAACTAAGTATCTGAATTATTGTCGTTTTCTGTGACAGTTTTAAAAGGAACTTTTAGATTTTTATTACAATATGCAAATCATATGCAAATAGACCGTTATATCCTGTTAGTTTCGAAATCATATTTACAGTGAAATCTCCTATAAGCGGACATCAACGGTGTCATGCTTTTTATCTGGTTAATGGAGGTGTCCTCTTAAAAGGAATAAGTGTAGATAAACACAAAGTAAAATAACATAGTTATTACTTATCATAATCAATAACAGGACTTATCAACTACTTTTTGACGAAAAATTCAAATCATGTAGTTGGCTTCTTAAAATTAGCAAATCTATAATTAAACTTCATAATTCTGACTCAGTGGAAAGAAAAGTTCATTTTTCTTTTGATTTTGGACTTATTTGTTGGAATTATTTTTTTCTATTTCGGTGTTAGAATAAATAAGTCTATTCCAGCACCCAAATGACGTCATTTGAGTGCTGGAAAAAGTCGTTGGCGTTAATTTAATTTTAGTGACGGATTTTCTTCACAATTCATTTTTAAATGTGAAAATAAGAATAATTTTTATTTTTTACAGCCGCCTAAAATTATTCCACATACCTAAATGTCGCCAACCGTCGCAAAATTCTCTAGAAAAAAAAATAAAATTTTCGTTTTTTTGATTTACAAAATGCAATAAAGCGGCAAAATAGAAAAAATAGTATAAAGCACTTGTTGCAGAAGGTTCTTCAAGCACTCATTTGTTCCTCAACTCGCCGCTACGCGACTCGTTTCAAATTTCAAATTTGTGCTTGAATAGATATCTTCTGCAACTTGTTCTAAATCCCATAACATGGGCGGTTTTACTTTTTTAATAACGATGTGACTTTGACAAATGGGTTTACGCAAGTTAAATAACAAAAATGTTTGTGAAAAGCATAATTTTAATAAATGGCAATTCTAAAAAACAGCTTTAAGATGAAAATACAAAGTCATTTTTAACAAGAACAATCATTATTCAATTAATTAATTAATTTTCATAGCGACATTGTTGTCAAAAAAATTTAAATCGCCAATGTAATGGGATTTGAAAAGCAAACTATGAATTTTACAGGAGACGCGTCTATCTGATGTCTGATGTGCATGTAAGATAGTTGATGCGCTAAACATAATAATGCTAGTAAAATTGTAACCAGTCCATATACAGATACGCCTAAGTAGGGAAAAATGCTCAGTATTGTTTGTGGTTCATAGGCAAAACAACTCAATTTTTATAACTTTCGTTCATGCGCTCCTTTGTTATGAAGCTCTCAATATTGTATAGTGATAACAATACTTTCTTAAGTACAAAATTGTTGTACTCAGTTATAGAAAAAGTAATTCGGCTTTATTAAAAACACAGTCAATAGAGAATCACGCTAATTTTGCTAACTGTGAATATTTTTTTGAACGTGAACAACCAGCATTTCTTTTCTTGGCTTCTTTTTGACATGAAAAAATCATCTGTGTAACCAGAAATGAAAAAAATATTTTTTTTGTAAATTGCACATGATGTTCTGAACATCCCACAAATGTCCGAATTTTTATGTCTCTTAATTTCTCGACAATCTCAAAAAATCTATTTCTTTTTTTGCTCTGCTTCAAAAAATCAGCAATTATTGCCTTTACACTTAAGTAAAATTACAAGGTCCCTAGATGGAAATGTTACGTATCCTCGGCTTCCTAAAATAATGTATGTGTTGTAGGATTCCACGCCCTCACTAACAAGTGACTCAACACAGCGTGTGCACTGTTCTTTTTTATGTCGTCGTGCTAAAGCACCGCAAACGAATTAAATGCTTCCTCATTATTACTGAATAAATAAGATGCTGCAGATGAAGTGCCAAAATCTGTTTCAAGTGCAGAATCTAGCATTGAATCGACCTCTGCCTTTGTCATTTTTTTCGATTTGTCACCACATTGGAAGGGCCTTCAACTAAGGCATCTAACATGTTACGACCTGTTACATTGCTCCTTCGTGGTGGTTTTACAAGAGAATAAAGGGACAATAAACGAAAGAGTTGTACAATTTGCAGCGATTCTGCATTACACAGGGCGATAAAAAAAGACATGTCGTGACAACTTTGCAAATTATATATCATTTTGTTCGTCTCAGTGAGACAAATCAAATGCACTAAAATTTTTTTAAAAAGTTCACACACTTTGAACTAAATAATCTTATCTTGTACTCGATGTTAAAGAGTGCTTTTATCAACTAATTTCCGTAGATAAAATAGTCTTTTATCGTCTAGTGAAATAAAGTAATTTTTATCTACTGCTTATGTTCTTTATTTTGTACAAAAAATTCTGATAGATAATTTATTCGATTTTGCCTAATAAAATGACGTCTATTAATGTCAAATCAAACTATTAAAAAGTCATTGTTTATTTTGTTTATTTAAGCAGCGTATTAAAACGTCAATAATCGGCGCATTAAAAATTTTAATCCTCTGTTTTAAACATACAATATTTTTACTTAAAATTACAATAAAAATGATTATCGCATCAGATTCTAAAGTTCCTCAATCGGTATTTGAGCAACAATACAAATGTTGCGATTTTGAACTGTTGCACATTCAAAATTCACGCTTCCGTAACTGTGTGTTTAGCGCAGGACTTAGACAAGGTGCAACAGATGATTTTGAAAAAACAGTTTATCCATTAATATGGCATCACTATCATCCAACGAACGTTCCACATCAGAAAGAACATCATAATGCACTTCTTCGCATAAATTATTTATTAATTTTTTCCACAGAAAACGACTTGACACTCACAACACATTTTTTTTTCTAACTTTGTTTATAAAAAACAAGTCGTTGTCATGGTCGCCGCATAGGAATCACGATAATCATGAAATTTGTAAATGTCTGACGATTTGATGACTGATATTTTTATCTTTAAAATCGAAAGGTTTACAAGGCAAAATCGAATAAAATGTTGTATTACACTCGCGGGCTGAAGTGTCCGTTTAAATCGCTGTTATTAAGGCGCGCGCTGCTGCGCAGCTTGCGGGGTTAAACGAACAGCTCATTAAACGGCCACTTTATCCGCTTATATAATAAATAACTATTATTTTGTACAACACATCATTAGATCGTCTATGAAGTCTTCCGAGTCGTCCTCACATGCTGCATTTTCGTTTTCAACTTAAACATTGAAAACCGAATGCAGACTTGTTCAGTACAATATTAATAGATGATATAATATCGATGATTTGAATAAAACTTACAGCAAATTGGATGTATTGAGTTCAACAGTTTATTAGAGGGTGTCACGGGGGTCTCTATCAAGTCTTCCGGGTCATCCTTATTTGCTGAACTAGCATTTGCCTGCGACTTTGTCCGCGTGTATTTCTGATATACAGGGTGTTCCATTATTATTGTTACAAATTTAACCAGGTGATAGAATATTCAATTTTAAGATAAAAGTTTCCTATAAACATATATTGAAAAATTTTATATAAGGGAGCCACATCCTCTGAAAAGGATGCATCTTTTAATAGATTTTTTCTAATATTTCAGAAACCGTCGTGGATAAAATTACAAAATTAGGTACAACTAATAACCTTTATACACCCAAATGAATTCAAAAATAAAATGTCGAAATTTTTACTCAGGGGCGTCTTAAACTGGGGGGTTTAGGGTAAAAAGTACCCTAACTATTTTGGCGGTTGGTTTTTGCCACTTTCATCTACTAAATTCTAAATTTCATAGTTTTTCACAAAAAGGGGTCTCTTGCGTTTTTTCGATAAAACTTACCGTTTTTGAGTAAAAACAGTTTACAATTTGTCTTACAGACCAAAAGAGGATAAAAATAAAAAATTAAATTTGTATCACCGATTACGAAACCCGTGATTAAAAATTTCGACAACTGATCTTTAAATTCGTTCAGGTGTTTAAAAGTAATCAGCTGTACCAACTTTTGTAATTTTATCTATTCTGCAATAGTGGAAAAACCCCATTAAAAACGCATCTCTTGCAGAGGGTGTAGCTCGCTTACGTAACATTTTTTGATACATGTTCATAGGAAACTTTTGTCTTAAAATTGAATATTCTATCACCTGTTTAAGTTTGTAACAATAAAAACGGAACACCCTGTATAATGGGAAAAAACCAGTTCACAAAACTATTCCATAGACTTAGGTACTCTGTAAAGCTATGGATAACTTGCAACGTTTAAATAAAATAGAAGGGGGGTAACTAAGAATCATGCGTGAAGACCGTACAAAATTCGGGTACGGGACGGGTCAGTGTCGAGAGGTCAAACGAAGAGCCAGCAACAAAATCAAATAGTTCAGTAAAATTATATCAAATGGCCTCAGAATAATTATAGTAAAACTAATGAAGTAATGACACTACCGCAACAATTGAGGGCGCCCACTACCAAAGTAGGTTAAGTTTCAATTTTTTTTCAAGGTTTTAATACCCCATTTTAGGCCCTCTTTAACTTTTTGACTCTTTAACTCGTTGTTTCGGAAAATCGGAAACCACCATCTCTCCCTCAGTTGTCGGAGGAAACCCTGGTCCCCAAATTTTGGATGTTCGAGTACGTGTAGGCCCCCAATTTATTTTCGTGTTGCGGAGGAGCCTACTTTTGATGGTGCGACCTTAAGTGACCTCGCCATTCTCTTCGGAGAGACAGATAAGTCAAGACTTCGATTTTTTTAGTGCATTTTCTGAATTTATGCTATTAATCAATTTATTTATTAATTTCGTTACCGTCAAATTTTACTCTTTTGTTGTTATAAGTATCCAACCCCTTGTTAACATGTAAATTTTTAATCATCAAGTTCAAACGTTAATTTAAATTAAGACATTTTGTGAGCGAGCGAATTGGCCAATTCTAACGTAAGAGGATTCGTGTTTTTCATATCACTGCCTTTCGTCTTTTTTTATATACAATATACGGAATTTTAATCATCCTTGTAAATTTATTTAAATACCTCTTCTCAGTTAGGAGTTTTACCAATATTAAACTGAGTGGCGCCCTTATAATTTTCGTGAACTTAAGCCAGAACACCAGAAATTTTACCCACGACTCGCCCCGACAAAAGAGCTGCCGCATTGCTGGTACTCCTATTACGGGCATATAAAAAAAACGCAAGTAATAGGGTACAAACTACACTGACCGGCATTAAAAACGACTCACCTTGAATTTTATGTAATTCATTATCTTAGAAAAAAATTTTGGTATCATGTCTTACTGATAAGTGTTATTGATAAATATTATCCGACAAACAAAACATTAAACACAACAAATAAGATATAATGAAAAATTGCAAAATTTGAACAGTATTTTGAATTAGTATTTCGTATTGACTCCGCGAGCCCGTATTACAGCCTCCATACGTCGTGGCATTGATTCTACCAAGTTCATTATGGCCTGATCATTAAGAAGATCCCATGCTTTCTGAAGAACAGGAAACACTTCGTCGAGTGTGGCTGGGGCAGGGATTCAAACTTTAACTGTTTTTTCTATCATGTCCCAAACGTGCTCGATAGGATTTAAGTCGGGATTCCTCTGAGGCCACTCCATACGATTGATACCAACTTCACCTCGGAATTCATTAACTACTCTGGCGATATGTGGTCGTGCATTATCGTCTATCAATATAAGATTATCGCCAATAAGTGGTGTAAAAGGAACCACGTGATTTAGAAGAACATCTTCAATGTACCTATGAGTGTTCATAGCGCCCCTGTCATCAACACAAGGTCCGTATGCGCGTTTGTAGAAATTCCACCCCACACCATAGTCGAACCGCCATTAAAAGATAACCTGGGAACGATGTTGCACTGAGAATATCGCTCTCCAGCCCTTCTCCAAATTCTTTTAAAAGACGCACCCCTGTAAGGGGATGTAGCTCCCTTATATAAAATTTTTCGATACATGTTCATAGGAAACTTTTATCTTAAAATTGAATATTCTATCACCTGTTTAAATTTGTAAGAATAAAAACGAAACACCCTGTATAAAAAATGGACACAAATAAATTCAAAATTATTTATTTTAAAAAATATTAGTGAGTTGCTTTTTGTGTCGGTCAGTGTATGTTTTTTATGGGATTCAGCTATAGTAGTCTCGTTCTTCGCATGGACTATGTTTATATATAACGGTTGGTTATTTGATTTTTGTTAAAATGTTATTTGATGTCAGAAATTAGCCAGATTTCCCAACTCAAACTAATGCGGGATCACAGAACCGATTTTTAAAGAAATCACGAAAACACGTTGCACACTCTATTTTACCCTGTTAAATGTTGATTTTCATAGTGTCGTCTTAGTGCACTTCTACACCCTCAAAATTCTAAATTTCATGTTTGTGATTGTGTTTTGCTACCTAGTTTATTTCGTTAAAATTTGAAAAGTGCACTTCTACACCCTCTAAGGATCATATTTTCCAAATTTTATGTATCTATCGTGCCTTTAAGAAAAACGTAATTTAGGTAGCTGTTGCAAAACATTTATTTTTAGACGGCACTTTAGACAAAAAAATATGTCAATTTAATTTTAAAAAAACGTCAAATTTATCAACATTGTTTTTGAAAATAGATTTTCGAATTTAAAAAGGGTTCTCACAGCAGAGCAAAAAGCAAAATTATTGGAATGTTATTTTCGAACAGGACAAAAAGTTGATGGTGTTTGGCAATATTCTATTCCCCAGTGCGTTACAGATTTCCAGGAAGAATACCCTGCTGTGGCTTTTTATTATAATAGCTTTTACAATACTTTGAAGAATATATTGTCAACATTCAGAGAGTTTTTTACTTTAGGTAGAAAACCAGGAAGCGGTCGTTCAAGAATGCGGACTGCGGAAAATATAAACGCAGTTCAACAGATTATGGAAGGTGTCCCTAAAACTTCCATAAGCAGAATTGGCCTTATAAAATCCAAGTATACCATGAGCTTTTGCCTGTAGATTTTGAAAGAATTCAATTTTGCCATTGGTTTTTTGGAAACCTCAATAATGATGAAGCAATGGACAATATTTTCTTTTCTGATGAAGCCTGTTCCCATATCTCAGGTTATGTCAACTCACAGAACATGAGGTGGTGGTTTGCCGAAAATCCGCACACTTACTTACAGCAGCCATTACATCCTCAGAAGGTTGGAGTCTGGATTGTCATTTCTCGCAGAAGATTGATGGGACCTATATTTTTTTATGGCAACCTTAATGCAGAGCGCTATCGTAATGAAATCTCAAACCTTTCATAAACCAATTAGATGACGACGAGTTACAGAACGTATACTTTCAACAGGATGGTGCAACGCCACATACCACCAATGCAACAATAAAATACTTGCAAGAATTTTTTGGCGATCGAATTATTTGCCGAAATACAGACCATCCTTTCCCTACACGGTCTTGCGATCTGAATATTTGTGACTTTTTTGAAAAATCCAATATATGTAGAGTGAATTAACAACCTGGAGGAACAAAGAGAAAGAATCACTCTCAAAAATGTCATGAAATAAATAACTCACCACTTATGCTTCAAAATGTAACTGCCGCATTTCGAAGATGACTCCAATTATGTTTAGACGCAAATGGTCACCATTTCCAGCAATTTCTTTAAATTTTGTTCAATGACATGAAATAATTGTTGACTTGTTTTTTAATTTTTTTAGGTTACAAAAGTTCTGTCACTGTCAAGTTTGTTTCTTTTTATTGCGTCTAAAGTGCCGTCTAAAAATAAATGTTTTGCAACGCCTACCTAAATTACGTTTTTTTTTTGAAGGCAGGATATATTCTTTTAAATGTGTACATCGTTTCATTCCATTGAAAACTAATTATCGAAAAATCTGTATTTAGTGCCTCTTAACACATCTAAGGAATTTTATCCCCGAGTTACCCTTCACGCACGCCAGCTTAGTTGGGGAGCGCTCTTCACACAGTATTTCCATAAAAATACTTACCATATACTAATTAAATGTGTTTCGAGGGATTTTTAATGCAATTTTATGTAGACTTCAAACTTCAGTAGCCTACGACAAAAATGCATAGGACCATTTTTGTAGGCAATTTTGATGCAGAAATAGGCTTTTTTGGACTCCTTACATGTAAATGTCAAATTAACGTACAATTGATACCTATTGAAAGACTCTATTTATAGTCGCCTGGGTATTTTACGCACGGCCGTGGCTTTTGTAAGATAATAACATTTTAATAAAACGCTCGATACACAACCTTTGAATCTTAGAACCTCCTTTTTTTTCACACCACTTTATAAACACATTGTACTGGGCTTCATACATTGCTTACGGTGTTTTGGGCTATAGCTCGGTTGAAACATTTTCTGCAGCACTTCTGATTTCTGGTGGGGTACACATGGGGCTATTATCACTCGACACAAAGTCACCACTAAGTCAACTATAATAAAACCCTGTGTCTGAGACGTTTTTGCGTTTTTTTAAATAATTTGACATTAGAGCACATAGCCACCGTGATATTTATCTTCAAACGTATTTATTTGTATTAATGCTGAATTTGTTTTTAAACAAAAAAAAGTTTAATACAAATCTTGGGCGTTAACCATTTTACAGTGCTCAATTATTAAAGCACTCCGCTGCGCGTCGTGCTTCAAATTTATTTCGCACTGTAAAATGGAAGTTACCGCATACGAATGTAAATAACTATTACAGAACATTTTGCATAAATTACATAAACGGTAAGTTTGTATTCATAGACTCTCGTGACTCCCCCCTCCTTTAACGAGGTATTGGACCTTGCGAATTCAATTTACTGTGAGTTTTTTTTAAATCACACAATTTTGTAATCTATAGTTTTAATAAGAAGGAAAAAACCGATAGGAGTGATCGTTTTCGAGATATAAGCAAAAAATCAAAAAAGACACCTTTGTCGTCCTCGAGCTCGCCCTCCACTTTCGGGGACTTTTGATATATGTCTACCCAAGTTTAAAGAAAGCATTTAAAAAAATTTCAAATCTCTTGGATTGTTTTCCACCGATTTGTCTAATTTGATTGGGCTAGAAACATCAAAATGGCAGTCTCCATAGTTACCCGTGTCGGACGTCTCTTTTCACCCGTATATTCTACTTATGTATGTGGATTGATACAGGGTGATTTACGAGGAACAGTGGAAGGAGGGGCAAGACGGGGACCTTAACGTTTGAAGTCGAATAAAAAACTAAATATACATCACAGAAGTTCGAAACTCTATTTATCAACATAATCAGTCTTCTCTCTGTTAGACTATAATAAAAAAAATAACAAAAACTATTAATTTTTTTAAATAACGATAAAAAGAAACAAAAATACTTTTACCCAATCTTGTCCCACCCTTGGGGTAAAATGGGGTCCCCCATTGGGCAAGATGGGGTACTACAGTTTTAAAGACTGCGTCTTCATCGTCGTCATCGACACCAGCGCAGCCGCAATGTGCCCACTTCCCACATAGCTGACATATGATCCACCCTTCTTTGCTGTACCAATTATCTTGGATCTCGATTTGGGCACAATAAATAATCCAGTTTCATCACAATTATAAATTTTATCCGGAGTAAATTTATATTCATCCAGAGCTTTTCCTAACAGTTCAAAAAACTTTCCCACCGACACTCTATTAAATCCCGCAAGCCCAGCAGCAGAAGTATCTTCTGGTTTCCGAAGACTTATTTCTGGATGATGCTTAAGAAATCCCCTAACCTAATGTTTACCAACTTTTGCCTTGACTTCACTGAACTTATGTTGCTTATTATTGACAACTGCCAATTGATATGCCCCGTACCCCATTTTGCCCCAATGGGACCTTGTAGGTAAAAAAAAATTCATTTTATAAATGACTAGTCTAAAATCAAGTTTAAAGTACAGGGATTGCAATGAAACGATGTTATTTACATCACAACCCATGTATTTCTGACTGTCACGTTCGAAACACAATAGAAAAATAACATCAAATAATTAAAAAATCATTTTTTACTCACAGCAACGTTATGTGTTATCCTCAGGTTCTCGCTTTTGCCGCTGTGAAAAGTTTTGAGACACTTCTACAAAATGACGTTAACAGTTTTATCAAAACTGTTTTTGTTTTTGAGATATATATCTTACCTCGCTACCCCGTCTTACCAAATTCTCGATTCGACCAATACTAATTACATTTTCAGTGGTCAGGTAGATTTCAAAGATTATTTACAATAAATATGAAATAGCGAGCATAATTACAATTTGTTAGTTTTGACATTAAAATAATGAAATTCAGAAGTAACTAAGATACCAACACAATCATGGGTATTCAAGCTTCATCCATTGATATCCGTCGCTTTGATCACTTAACGGGCACCTAACTTGCTCAAAACTAATCTGATAGTATCAGAAGATACTCTTTCTTTTGGTGTATCACTGGACATCAACACAGGAAGCAAGAGATGCATTCTGCAAAATTACTCAGACATTCTCCACAAGCTAAAATCATGTCAGTTCTCTCATTATTGGAATAAGTCCACATTTTGCTCAGTTTATAATAAATTTGTAGCGATTTAAAAAATGACAATGATAATAATAATAAGCATCGTGGATCTAAATTATGTTTTTTTTAAAGTGTCGCAAAGCGACTTGTGAAAATAAAGTGATGGTTGCATCGCAAATTTGGTCAAGCTCATTATTCCTCATGAATCACCCTATGTCTCGTTTGTGTTAGTGATTATTGTGTGATAATACATAATTTAATTTGTTTTGGTAATAATTCTGCATTTTGGACATAATGTTCTTACATTACACGCGGATGACAAAGATATGATTAGGAAATGTTATTGCTTGTTAATTATATTTCAGTGAGCGCTGTTCCTAAAGCCTTCAAGCGCATTAGAGTTTGTTTAATGTATGCTGACAATTATTCGATTCTATGACTTTTTAAAAGCTTAGAATTTTCAGGAATCACTGAATACTGCTTGATAATAAACACTACTTTACTTCTCTGTACAAATTACTTCCTTTTATGAAAGATCTCTTTGATCTGTGTTATTCGGCGGATCAAAGAAAAATGTAGACAATAATTATTCAACTTTTGCATTTTATTGCTTACCGGAGTTTAATGCCGATGAAATAGAGGCAGCATGGTGAGCTGTAGCTCTGTTCTATTCAGATCTTTCTTGTTCACTGTTGTCTCTTACGTATATAATACTCTTCTCTTAAACACATAGAAACTATCCAGATTATACACTGTAATGGGAAGTTGTAATAGTATATTACATAGAGAGTAAGCAAGAACTTCATTACAGCCGAGGGTTTGTTTGCCGAGCTTCGCTCTCGATCGGTTGAAAGGCGAGACTGAAATGAATGAAGCCTTTTTTCGAGGTTTGTATAGGGGAGACTAGGGACAAATTGGCCATTTATGTTAATAGAGAGCTTTTGCTAAACGTAAAAAAGTTTAACGTATTACGACAAATGGCCGTTGCTAAGAAATCAAAAAGTAAGACGTTTACGTAAACGTCTTTGAATTTACGGAATACGCCTTTTACCCTTAAAAGACGTACACACGACAATTATTAAATGACGTTGTCGTTAAGGTTAATGTTAAACTAAACGGTTTGCAAAAACTCTCTATTATCTTTCTTTATTTATATAAATATTATAGTATATTACATAAGGAGCACGGAAAGTGATAAATAACGCACAAGCGGGAAAGTTGCGCACGAGGCGTTAGTCGAGTGCAGGCAATACTGCGAGTGCGTTAGAGACTTTCCTGCAAGTTTTGTACACTATTTTTCCTACGACCATAATTTTTTTTTTCTTACGAACACATTTTTTTTTTCGTAACGATTTATTTTTTATAATGGATACAAAAATACGTTGAATAACGATTTATTTTTATAATGGATACAAAAAAATACGTTAAATGAAAAAATACAAAACAATCTAGTGTGAATTGTGCGTTAGATTTCTAACACACAATGCGAAAACAAATCGTACAGGTTTTCGACCTCGTACGATATTGCCAATTTTCGCGCATATGTAATTGTGCGTTATGATCTAGTTTCGTATATGGTCGTAGGAAAACTTAATTTACGTAATAACAATAATTTATTATTTGTCTTTCTCGTGAACTAAATTAAAATCAAAAGTACTATACGAATTTAGAGAAACATTAACTTATATCAAAAGTAGGATTTGTTACAACTGACCCTACCCCTAGGGTTAGTTGTAACATGATGTTGGGATGATTGTAGCGTACAAAACAAAAGTCAACTAAGAAGGAATTTCTGTAGATTTCTTTTTATTTTATTGTAATAGTCTAATAATGAATAACTAATCTGAGAGACAGTTATGGCAAACATAATTAGCTTCATTGTTAGTGCAAGCCTCATGTGACCATAGACGACACTCAAGACACTATACCCACTGCTCATTTGGTCTTTTCTTTGAAAAAGATTTGACGCAAACTAAACAAAAATATTCTTGGTTGTCTTCATCGGAAGAGTCACTTTCACCTTTCTTTGGTGTTTTATCTTTAATATTTTCTTTGGTTTCTTTTTGACTGCATTTGTTGCTTTTTTTAAGATGGTATTTTCATTTATTTTGATATAACGACTCTTTGACAAATTTTGGTTTATGTTTTTGTTTTTCTTCTTTTATTTTTAATTTTGTTGGAGTATCCGTTATAATAGCGGATTTAGAGTTTTCTTCCCTCTTCCGCCATTAGCTCGTGGCCATACTTTAGGCAAAGAGTATATTTTATCATCTTTTCGTAAAGAGCTGAATGCAAATGAAGTTGATGACACAATGGATTCAACAGATGAGATTGACGGTATAGGAGAAGCAGCGAATGATGTTGAGGTTCGATGGAAGGAGCAAGCGATATTGGAGAATAATAATGTTGACGCTTCTGCGTCGTCAACATCTGAACTACCCGTGACCGTAGAATTTACAGATTTGTTAGCGTAACTATCTAATGGTCACTCGGAAAGGCGACTTGGCAAAAAAATATTACACTAGGGTTTATCGGCCATATTCCTGCCGTAGAAAAACCTGCCATTACATTTTTTGGTATAACAGCTAACGGAAAAGAAATTTGAACCATCCCTGGGATGTCATAGATAGTCACAACTTTTTTTGGATTTGTCTTCGTTCAATTATCGCAAAGTGTATTAAATATATCAGCATTGTTCCAGGCAAAGATGCCTACATTTTATAAATTTTTATTTTGCTTAAAATTTTACATTTTATAAAAATTTTGTAAAATAGCACTAAAGAGGAAGTGGATTGGATAAAAAGCAACTTTGGTTGCACAAAGACTGTACAAAATATGAGTCAATGTGTGACATTTGCCCCAGATGCATGGCTGAAATGGTGAATTTGATAAAAACAAGTGGATCGATCGAAGAGGATGATTTTTATATATTTTTGGTACACGCTCCGCAAAATGATACTTTAGCGAACTCATTTGAGTCCGTAAAATGCTATTTTAGCGGCCTAGTACTTTTTGTCCATTTTAGCGGACTGAAAGGTAACTTAGCAACACATTAGAAACATGATTTTATTGCACAATTAACAATAAATTTACATTGAGAAATGGAAATGAAAATTACAGTTTTTGGCATTTTTAAAACTATTTTCAGAAAAAGAAAGACCTTTTTCAGTTAGGTTTTTCAGATTTGAAGTGATGGATTTGTTTGAAGATTCTACTGACGTCGATGTTGATGCAACCAGGTTAACAGAATTCGCCACAGATGAAATTGATGCACCTGATTCTTTTTGTCCCATGATCAAAGCTGCCACTTTCTTCACTGCAGGATGCAAACACCGTAGTGCATACCTTTTCGTCCAGATAGGCCAACATCACATCTTCATTCACGAGAGTCACGCCATTTGCCAGCTTCCAATCACGAAACGAAGCATAATCTTTTTCATACTGGGCTTTAGACTTCGCCGGAAGCAAATCCGAAACAATTATTTTTGCTTTTTCGGAAATGAACGCCGAAACTTCACACATTTTCAACACAACCGTTTTTTCGATAAACAACTGGTTGCCATAATAACGTCATGACACCTACTACGCTTTCACACAGTTTCCACATTTCACGATTCAGAATTCAAATAATTCACATTTTCAGAAGATATTTTGCAGAGCTGGTACCAAAAAATTATGTATGCACCACGTACGCAAAATGTTTTAGGGGACTCATCTCATTAAAGACTCGGCTCCTACGTCGCCTCGTCATTAATTACGATTCGTCCCCTAAAACAACATTTTGCGTACTTGATACATAAAATACTATTTTAAAACATTTTAAGATGCATGTCAGACCAAGTCGTGATAAACAAGTGTCTCATTCTACTTGATAATCATAATTCACATATAGCATTAAAAAACAAAGATTTTTTGCACAGACAATGGTATAGTACTTCCAAGATTCCCGCCTCACTGCACTCATAATTTGCAACCGTTAGATCGTAGTGTATTTGGACCTCTAAAAAAAATCTGTTAAGGAGATTCTTGCATTTAGACGAAGTCACAATTTCTGTCTATCCTATTTGCATTGGTCTACATGTTGCGACGTGAGCAAACTTTTATTCCAAATAGAGTTGCATAGCAAGTGCACAGCCGACGCAGGTGCCCTGTAGCCGACCATACAAGTAATGTACGTCAATAACACCTCACATCGTTCTGTCTTTACAATTGGTCGCTTGCACTGTTCGGCTCCAACCTCGACAAAAAAAATTAGGCTTAGGACGGTCCACGCGCCCTTGCAATAAATCAGTTTTTCAAAGCTAAGTAGCTCATACTGGCCATACCTAATTCAATTTTTATTTTTGATATTTAAATATTATTAATTTTTCATCTGTACGGACTCAAAAAATTGTGCTGGGTATTTTTTTTTTTGGGTACTTTACGACGGGTTTCTTTTCAACAGGAAATCAGTTGGTTAGATAATACACAAAAGAATATAGTTACTGTTAGAAAATAAGTTAATTCACAATCACTAATGTAATATGCCGATTACTAACCTTTAAGAGGTTATCATTAAATTTCATGAGGAGTAATAATATTACATATTTCTCTTGGGCCGTAATATGCAGGATAGCCAACCTTAAAATTACAAAAATACCGGGATTTTTTTCTTTTAAATTATCAAGTTGTGCATAATATTTTGCTAAATGAGTATTCAATTGCTTTTGTAGCAGTTTCTCTTACTTCTGGGAGAATACACTACTCCATTTCGAAGATTTTAAATCGGATTCACACATTATTTCAATATTTTCTTTGACATTTCTGAAATGTTAAAAACCAAACGTCATTCGGATGGCCTACCGCGTTTGGACTTTAACTTTGTTAGAATTTTATTTAACTCAAATTGTTGACTAAAAATAATGTGATAGTGAATAAAATAGCATACAAACCTCGTGCTATACAACAAACCCTTGTGCTATTCATAAGCACGTGCAAGTTCTCCGCGACTCCTCGGCATTTGTGTGTTTTGATCAGTGTATTGATGTGTATTGATCCGAAAAAAGGCGTCACTTGCATCGTGGTTTCTTTAAACTATAGTAGTTTTTTTATGGAGATTAAATTAACAATAAAACATCACTTTCATCCTAAAACTTGAAAAAAAATCGATTCAGATAGGACGATTTTAAATTAAACCAAAAACCATCTTCTAAATTAAAAAAATTATTTGATGTGGATGAAATTACCAATAGAACATTCAGATACGACAATTTTAACATTAATCCAAAAATGTTTTCAATATTGAGCATTTCTCGGAATCCATTCACTCATGGGAACGGGATGGGACCCGTGTGAATGTGAAGTAAGACAACAACTGAAGGATAAAGATACGACATCGTCTTTACCATGATACTATGAGTTAAAGATATGATACAGCGGTGGACGAGTTTTGGAACAGTCCGCGCATGACGTCATACAGATCTAATATTCGAAATCGGCAAGATCCATTACACGTCTTTACAAAACATAACTCGTAATATTTCAAAAACTACAATTTCTAGAACAATGAAATTTTAGACGAATATTTAGCAATATATGCTGCCTCTAATAGTGCTTTTGCTGTGGTGATTTCTTATCTACTTTTTAAGAAAAAAAATAAAAACGTTGCATTGTAAGAATTTGTAATGAAAAATGTACCGTCGAATAATTTTTTATTTTTAAAAGCTTTCCTATGTTTATGCGAGCAATATTGCGGTAAAAAGTCCAAATTTTTTTTTGGTAAAAGAATTTTATTGATCAGATTATTTTAACTAAAGAAATCTATACATAAACATTGAGGTGAACAACGCCCGTCTTTTCAGTCCGTAAAAAAGCGCTTTGTGCTGCGTTATTAGTTATTAAAGTTGGTAATAGAGTACACAGGGTAGATATTTGATTATTATTTATTTTAAACCAATAAATATTCTCACAAAATAAAAAATAAAAAAGCAAACATCTTTTTTAAGTAACAATTTTTATATATTTTTTTCTCAGACGACTCGAGTCCCGACTTAATTTTTCGTTTAAAAATCTAATTCTAAAATACATTTTGCAGCGGAAAAACATATTTTTTGCTTTTTCATCTAAATCAATATTTCTCGCCTGCTCATTGTGCAACTTCAAATAATTAGAAACTTGTTTTAATTGGCTGCCATTAATGTTAAAAAATATTTTTTCCAATTTTTGTAGTTTTAGCATGAATTCTGAAGTGGGTTTATATAGCYCACCTTCAGAAAGATGGTTTGTCCATGTATAGAATTGTTCATTTTTTAACTGTGACGTTGGAGATCCTAAAATATAATTTCAATTAAAAACATCTCGTATATTTATGAAAAAAATGAAGCCTGTTAAGATTGCCCTTGCACTGAACAGCAAATCTACATTCATTAATCTAAAACTACTTTGKSTCTCTCTTTGTATTAATTACTAATTAATGCAAAACTAAGCATGCTCTTAAAAAGTACAAGCCCATATTTTACCGCTTTTATATTACCAAGAATCAAAGTTCATTGCAATTTTTATTTTTCTACAAATCGAATTAAAAATTAATTCGTTGTTAAAAGTTAATGTGCGATTAACTCGTGAATCTGAGCATTTAGTTGTTCAATTTGGTCACGTTAATCTGACGATTGATTGCAATTAACTTAATGACGCTTCTAAAAACTGACCCTGCAGCGTTACACTACATTACACTACTTTAAATTACCACCACCTYAAAAATAAAATATATTCTGTTCAGATCACCCAAATGGAAGACCTAAAAATAAAAAAATAAAAATAAAAAATAATTCTTTTATAAATCCAAAAAACATGTTTTCTCTCTTTTTTACCAAGAGATGGATTCTCTTCTCTCAATTTAAAAGCAATGTAACCCCCAATATTCTCTAATCCATCAAATTGGAGGTCAGTAAGTTCATGGACGGGTTCGTCATCATTGTTGTCAACGTTCAATGTATATAACAGTTCTGATGTTATTAATTGATCTTCTTTTGCTGTAGATGTTGTAAAAGAATCCTCAAGATTAAAAGTAACTTCAGTGTTCACCTCTTTTACGTTAGCTTCTTCCGATAAAGCTCCCTCGTTTCTACCAAGAATATATTTTCGTAATCGATATTTAAAATCTAAAGCCTTTGGGTGATCATTTAAACCACCTTTGGCTCTCATTATAGAGAAAAACCCTTCTAATTGATCTTGATTTAAGCGATATGTTAACAAATACAAAATATTATAAGACTCTTTCATATCAAGAAACAAAAGTTTCAATGCTTTTATGCTCATTATAATCGCTTTCTGAAATGGTAAAATTTGCTTTCTGGTACCAACTCTTAAATTTTTAACTAAAGATTCCATTTTATCTAACACAACGTTTTGCTCATCTAGATTACTATAAGCTCGTTTTCGACTTCTTGAATCTGTCTCAGGCACGATCGAATTAAAGACATCAAACCAGTCGTTTACAGTGTGAATTAGGTTTGCACATTCAGACCAACCCTTAGTTTCACAGATTCCAAGTGACACAACTCTAGTTAGAGCACAGGCATTGGAGTGAGAAAACARTTGTGTGGCCCATTTCACTTTTTGTCTTTCGGCATTTTTTACAGTCAAAACGTGATCACTTAATTTGTAGGCTACATTTAAATCTGATGATGAAGTATGTTTACGCAGTTCAAATAGTGGTTCCTTAGTTACCAGAGTACCATCAATTAAAAAACCACTATCCAAAAAATGATTGCGTAGTAACTTGATTAGATGGGGTGCATCTCCAAACACATATATTTTTTTCCCATTACTTGGATTCGCAAAAAAAGGTTTCTCTTCGTTAACGTTTAGTTCTGTCCATAGTTTTCTGTTGCTTCCTCCTAAATCACTAACAGTGGCGACAACATGGTAACCACTTTCTTCCAATTTTTTAATAATGTCGAATAAAATTTGTTCATTTAACTGACAATCATATCTAAAAAGCATAAGTAAATTTATTGGAAAATACGATTACAGCAAAATATTTATAATAACCCAAAAAATATTGGCTGTTTCCAATTTGCAATCAATCCTTTGGCCATAATTACTTGAACGTAATTAGAAGGTGACAAGATAGTGTCATTTTTTTTGTCGTATTCCCACGATTTTTTAATTTTCATTTCGTCAGCAGCTATTACACAAATTTTTTCAGTTACAGACAGATTTGCATTTTTCATTAATTTTAAAGAAATATCCAAAACCCCCGGCTCTATTCGAATTTTCTGGGCCCATTTTCTTAAAGTAGAAACCGCTGGTAAAGGATGGCCCTTTTTACGAAGGAAGCGATAAGCYCGTGGTCCAGCTGCATGCAGTGCTATAGCGTTTGATATGTCATCCACAGTCCAAGTAATTCTTTTTTGAGSATTCTGTAATTTTCTTAACTGATTTTGAGAAAAAATAGATGTAATAGTTCTCTTTAACGAGGTGTTCTGATTTTCCAAAGTACTAATTTTTAATTTGTAATCATCAATTTCTTTTTGCAGTCTTTTAATCTCAAAATCTCTAGGATCTTCAGATGCTCTAAAATCACAGGTAGAAACAAGTACAAAAACTTTTAATTTTATCTTTTATTTTATTAGTTATTTAGCATTTTAAAGCTTAAAAGCAAAATAATAATAATAAATAATAAATAAATCACCGATAACCTATATATTATACCTATATA
>NW_025400983.1:15097944-15125139 GCF_015345945.1 Tribolium madens | reverse complement strand
AGATATATGTAGATATATCTACTTATACCTGCCACTTACCCTTCAAAATGAATCATTTGTTGAGTATCACTCTCTGGTACCCTACAAAAAATGTATATTATAATCAAATAAAGTTTACTCTTAGGGTGAGTTGCACCAACACTAGTTAAATTTAATCTCGGATTAAATAGTAACCATTTTTGTACTCATAGTTACAATTGTTCTTAATCAGAAATTAAATTTAACTAGTGTTGGTGCAAACCACCCTTAGTCTAATACCCTTACTTATTAGTTATCACCGAATTTTCTCCATCGGTATCATTAAACATATCTTCATTAGAAAACTGTGTCTTATTAGCATTATTCTTAGTACTCTCTTCTTCTGACAACCTAAAAAATAATACTTTTAACTTATGAATTCGTTATGTCAAAAAATTTAATCAGTTTACGAAGTCTGAAGAAAAAATAATGTTTTATTCAGAGTAAAACCGATTTTTGTGACTTAGGTATCTGTAGTTGCAGGCCTCGCTGCGCTCTGCCGTCTGGAGACTTGTCATAAAAAGAACGCTTTTATTCCCAATAAAACAATATACATACTATTATTTATTCTCTGTATAAATTTAAATAGTGTGTCTTAAAATAAGTAAGTATACTCACTTGTTGAATAACGTTTTTTTTAATGTCCGAACTTTTACCCTGTCTCTTCGTTTACTACCAACGTCTTCTTCATAATTTCTTGGTAGTTTGAGACAGGGAATAGCGCCAGGTTTCAGTTTTCTAAATTTAGGGGTGTACCCTAAAATTTTTGAATCATATTTCATCATAAAATCTTCATTTTTAAAATGATCGGAGCAGACTCTGGCATTCTCAATTTTAAATTGTTCTTTTCTACTGCATCTAAAAACCCATTGTTTTTGCAGATCTTTATTTTGAGGAAAACAAAAAAAATTTATTATTCGGGGTGGTCCATTATTCTCTGTATAATTTTTGTTCCGCTTATTACTGTTGTTCTTGCAGCCAAATACCGCACAATACACCATTTTTAAAAACCTAAAATAATGTTATATTTGTACATATTTATATCATATTCGATTAAGAAAATTTATCCTTCAGAAGGCTATCACTATGATGTGTCCTTTCATTTTTAACGTATACTGACATAAAATATTTTACAGCGTTCATTTTTCGATCGTATAATGTTACAATTTATTTCATTTTTGTCTAAAAAAATTATTAATTAATTAATTAATAAAACGTGAGTACCTAAATGTTTATATTAACAAATTTCAAATAAGAGAAAATAAAAATTCAGAATTTTTTGAAAAAGTCCAGGATTTTTGTTAGTTTTTAGTTTAATTCATCAATTTGCATAATTCAATGCAGTTATAATTTTAAGAACAATAACTATTATTATTAATAAAATAAAATAAAATTTACAAGAGAGACATCTTCCTTAATTAGACTAATTTGTGAGATCATTTTTCTTCGATTGCACTACACTTTCTTTTACCTAATATTAAATTTCAATACGTTTTTAGATCATTGCTGTAACAATAGAAAGATCATCGTGTTTACAAAGAAATTAACGTTAATATAATTAGATTAATTAAAGTGAGGTGCAATTGACCATAAATCATTTATTCCATAATAAAGTCTGAGGCTGCAATAATTATATTAGATTTTAGCGACAAAGGTATCGACGCTTGGAAGTAAAATATTGTATTAATCGTAAAGATGAATTAATTATAATTATTAACTTACCGTAAAATCTATGTTTGTGAGATTGTTAAAGCACGTAACCACACGGTTTTAATGTTATCTTAATAATTTGGCGCGCTAAAAGGCACGGCATGACGTCACGATCGAGCGAGACAGACGATACAACATGCGCAATATCATATCTTTAACTTATAGTATCATGGTCTTTACAGTAAAATTTTCTCAGAAAAGTAATTAACCTGTAATTAACTAACAATCTTCAAATTTTAATATCATATTCACAACACCTTAAATTAATTCCCTTAAATATCTTTTTGTAAAAATAAATAACTTCGAAGGTAAAATGTCATTACAAAGATGAGCAATTTTTTTCTGTATTTCAATTTTTTTTTGCGAAAAATTTTCAAAGACCTTTTTGTTCAAGGGCTTTTGATCGTAATGAGTTGTATCATATATAATATTTTTTTCGTAAAAATATATCGAATAGGTAAGCCTCAGTTTTCCGACGAAAAACCCGCAAATTGTGGTCAATTCGTCGTGTGGAAGAATCCCCTTAAAACTTTTACTTAGGCCGAGAAATACGAGTGCATATAAGAAAAGTCGTTCACTGTATCACCCCATGCCCGAGTTCACCAATTCTCCCATTGGCCAGGGCTGAAACGGTGAATAGTGCGGCAAGCAGTTCAAAATACTAGAGGCAACGATGTCTAGTTTATGTAGTGCATAAACAGTCTAAAAAGACAGAACATATCAAAAAAAACCTCGCGGTCTGGGCTACCTGGCGCAACTTCCACAAACGCCTGCGCCGTATAAAAATTATTGAGCATCGGAGACAATTTTGTACAAATTACTTTCGCTTTTCAAAACGGAACTGGTTTTCAATAGGTGCTCGCTGCAGAAATGATCATAAACAACAGTCACACGGAAGTACAGAGAAATCTCTCTGCCCGAAAAAGAAATAGAGTAAGTCACCATTTCACCCGATTCACCAGGTCATCTTGGTTTAGTACACTAATTTGCGGCTGGAGTACTTACGCATTTTACAAAAAAAAATGGTATGTCTTGGACATAAATACAGTTTGATGTCAAAGCGGGACTTAATGCTGCCATGAGATCATTTAAAAATTGAATTAAAGTAGCCGTTTTTTCTTATGCGATTGCCCAGAATGCCAATTGACTGACTGATTGAATAAATTTGAGTTTAAATGGTTAACTTTGTGACGTTTGTGGATCTGATATTTAAACGTTTTAATTTAAAGGAAATGAAAGCACTGAAACGAATGCAGTTTTATTAGTAATTACATAAAGTGTTCAAAGTGTTTCCCCCCCGCTGAAAGTTTTTTTTGAGATATGGGAAAATGAAAAAATCTAGAATTGTCAGGTCCTGACTTTGAGCCGGAAATTGAATGACTCGATCATCATAAAACTCGTGAATTCGACCTATAGTTTCCCTTGTCTTGTGAGCTGTTGCATTGTCCTGTTGGAAGTACCCATGTCGAAATTCGTCATCATGAAGATTTTGGAAAAAAAGTTCGAGTAAATTATTTCGATATCTCTCGGCCTTGACCGTTGACCTTCGAGAGACCGCTAGCCAAACACCAATTTTCTGCGGTTGGAGAGGCGATTGAACAAACTCATGAGAGTCATGAGGTTTCACTGTAGACCAAATTCGAATATTTTGTTTATTTACATATCCAGACAGGAATTATCCTTCGTCGGAAAAGACGGTCAAATCTAAGATATTGTTGTTGTTTAGATGATTTAAAAACCACTGACAGTATCCTATTCTCGCAGAAAAATCTCGTGGCAACAGCTCTTGGACCACAGTAAGTTTATGAAGATTTAAATCTTTTTTCAATATTTTTTGACAAGTTCCATATGAGAGGTCTTGAGCTAACCTGCGGAGAGGTTTTTTAGGAGACTGTTCCATTCTTGCTGCAACATCTTCCACAATCTCAGGAGTTCTTTTTTTGGGCGCTCCGCTACCGGTTTTTCGTCCAACAGTCCCAACAAAACTGCTTCCCAAATATTCTGATGTAACAAATATAAGGTAACGTAAGCGGGGCATATAATCTAAGATACTGGACTGAGATCATTAGCTTATTGATGACACTCATGACTGAATTTTCTTACCAAATTTATTCATATTTTAAAATAAAACTATTAATTCAGATTGATTTATTATAGTTTACTATACAGGGTGCGCCAGAACTCGCGCCTCAGAGAAAAATTTCAAGTAAGGTAAGATACCAGGACCATGGAAAAAATGTTTAGAAAATTCTATCTGTCAAAAAATTTTGACATTAATTTTTTGACATTTGACATTTTTTATGTCTATTTAATGATACTGATAATCTTGTATATGTTTTTTTACAATTATTTAGTAAAGGTACAAAAATTTTGCCAATTAAACTTTGGATACAGCATCCTTGTTTTCTCTTTTAATAGCCTGTAGCCAAAAAACATGGAAAATTATTTTTCCAACAGAAATAAATAGAGTCAAAGTGCAAAATTTAAACCGTCATAACTTCGAAATTTTTATAGATAATTTTTTTTTAACATTTTTTCCATGATCCTGGTATCTTACCTTATATTTCTCTGGGACGCGAGTTTTGGCTCACCCTGTATAGATAAAATTTACAGTGAACATCTACTTTCAATGTGTTATAAACTGATACGTACATTTTATTCCATAATTTTTTGTTTTGTGATTTAGTTTCCTTCCTAATAAGCGAAGTAACATTTTTACACTTGCTTTTCAATATTCTAAAAATATTTTTTTTTATGTTTTTTTTTTTTGTATTTTTACTTACTGTTAGTTGAAATTTTTCTTCATATTTAGCACGGTGTAACACATTTAGGTGATGCAGCGAACCCGGCAAGCATGTGGCCAAACCGGTCACGCTCAATTTAGAAAAAGATAGCGTAATCGGGTCATTGACAAATGCAAGAATGGTTTTAGTTATAATGATAATAGTATTAATTGATTTAGTACAACTTTATGTAAAAACACGTCACACGCTATAATACGAGTATATATGAATTTAAATTCTATAGGTAGTATTATCTAATTAATAAAGCTCCGCTTGAACTAATTTTTGTCAAATGTGTTTTTTATGCGAAACGTAAAACAAATATTGAATTTTACTTGGAAGAAGTTTATATTAAATATAATTTTAGACATGTGTAGTTAAAAATAGTTGTTTTTAAACAAGGTAATTTTATGAACTGGATTATCGAAGACAAAGATTGTCCAAGTTAGTATGTACCTACATATTTCGTAGGAGCATAATAATATACTAAGCAGAATTTAAAAAATATATTTTATTTCAAAAAAAAACTACACTGAAAATAATAACTCAACAAATAATAACATAACAAAATAATAAAAACATGTATCGTGTATTGTTTTTTTACTAAAATATACATAATAACAAATAAAATGAAATTCAAAATAAACATAAGTATTAACCAAAAAAACTATGTGCATTGTAACCTTGATTGTTTTTTTATTACTGAGAAAGCTTTTCGATTCATATTGGATTGTGCCTTGTAAAATTATTTAATTCTCATTGTTATATAAAAAACAACAGCTTACTTACAATGTCTTCAGAGTGTGTTTTGCAAGGAAAATAAAAAATTTGACTTTGATTTGTTTTAAAAATATCTTCAATGGTATTATCAAAAACATCTATGGAATTTATATGTTTAAAAAGGACTTTTTCCACGTTGATAAAAAAATTAAAGATTGTAGGTTGTGAATAATTTAGGTTTTCCCTTGTATTTACTTTAACAATTTCAGCGATGTCTGGAATTATTTATTAATGGACTTTTATCTTCTAAATAGTGTTCACATTTACTTGATTTTTTGACTTTTTTACAAATAAATCCCGTTAAATAATAAATAATATATTCAAAATCTTCATAATTTTGTGAAATTTTTTCGTAGTTCCTGTCATCAGCCCAATCTTCTATTGTATCAGTCAAATTTAAATTATTTAATTGATCTTTGATTTTTTGTAAATGACTGATTTGATTTTGCTCTTCTTCTTTAAAAATATATTTAAACTGTTCAAAATGAAAACAGTCTTGAAGTTCTTGATTTTCTGTCTCGGTAATTGTGTAGTTGCCAAATTTTGGTGGTTTTAATAATTTATAAACTGACAACATCCTGTATAGTTGTAAAAAATTTACCATAGCAGGATGATCGTTTGAACAACGTGCTTGACGAATTGTGCCAAAAAATCTCTAGAAAAATAAAATTATGGAGTAAAACTGTTTTAAGACATAATTTATCAAAAAGATTTTAAAAACAAACACAAAATAATAATAAAAAACAAAAAATAATAAAGAAAAATAATCAATAGGTATACAATTAAGTTAAGAAGAAGAATAAGTTTTAAATCAAATCTAAAGGAATAACTACAAACAAAAAAGACTTTTAAATGTAATTTGAAGATGTTTTTACTTTTTTTTTTACCTCCAATGGATCCTGATTCATTTTATTTGTTAGGATGTATTTGAAGTTATATTGTTGTAGTAAAGTATTAGCTAGTTCAATTGTTGAAACCATGGTAACACGCTCTTTGTTAAAATCTGATTTTTTGTAATGTTATTTTAAGACACCATTGATTCCCACTTATCAAGGTACATTAGATTTTCTTGCAACGTTTAAATTAAAATGTAGATAAAAGTGCACAGTTTATACAACTACTTAATGCTTAGTTACTGTAAAGTCTTGACTATTTTTGCGAATCCCTTCGGCCGGATGACGATGACGATTTAAACAATCGAAAAAATCATTAATTCTTTTAGTAAATTTAATAGTATTTGTTACATTATTTATAGTTTCGGACCGAGTTTGATAAAATTGTAAACCGTCCGCTACGGAATTACTAAATATCTGAAATACATATTATTAATTTTAATTTGTTTGGATATATAGCATAAAGCAACATAAGTAGACTACTTAATAGTTATTTCTATAAGTAAATATGAACTATTATAGAAAAATCATTTTCCTAAGACCCACTAAAAATTTTATGACACATTATAAAAGATTAACCAAACAATGGCTTGAATTTGTAACCCTCCATAAATGGCACGTTCCTTTGCAAGTGTTGCTGCACCCACCAGAATAAAACAGGGCCGTATTTAAAACCAAAGTAGTGGTAGAGTTTTACCAAGCTATTATTAAAAAAAATCTGCTTTATTTAATAATAACTTGTTAATAACCACCTGGCTTTTTTAAATTTCTTAAAATACTTGACTACATCAAAAACTATTAAAATATTTCAAGTATTTTAGACAAAAAGAAAGTAAATAATCCGGCCCTGTTAAAAATTGACCTGTTTCAGGGTCCGGGTGGGTTCCACTAATTTATGATTTGTTTACTCTCTGGTTTACTCTTAACAATACCGCATTTAACTTAAAAGTAATAAAATTTTTAGTAGGTCTTAGCAAAATGATATTAGTATATACGTACGTATAACCTACGTATACCTGAGTAGCAAGACGAACTCGCATTTTTAACAAGTTTGTAGGTTCAATATGCATTTTTGTAAGTTTAAGGCATACTCGTAAATTGTTTGGTTGACTTGTATCCATACTAAATAAGGTTTTATAATGTTTTCAATAAATTTCTCCATCAGGAGTCTGTAAAAAAAGTTCTTTAGCAAAGGATCAAGTCGATGTTATAAAAATTTACAATAAGTGTTTCCTTTTCAAGAAATCTGTTACGAATACATTTAACCACATGTGGGGCATATGAAAAAAAGTAAAGAAAACGGTCGTCATCCATAGGATGTATTGTTTTGTTAGAAAGTGAATTTAATTGTCCACTAATCCCAAATTCAGTCCACATTCTTCTGTTAGTGGTTGCTCCATCACTAACAATTCCATGAACTAAAGCTCCCGCCATTTATAACTTTTTAATTACTTCTAAAACCAGTTGAGCTAAGCATGTTCCTTTAGTGGCACCCTTAGATGCATAAACTGCAACGGGTTGACTAAAGTTATCAGCCAACGAAGATCACATAAACACAAGGGCATGATCTGCTGTTTTCTCAACAGTTTTAGTGATATTATCGCTTTCTTCACCAAAATCTTCTGCTCCAATTAACTTCATATTTCTTACATTTAATGAAATACAGTGTCTCACTTGCATTTCATCAAAAAGCAAAATACCTTGCTTTTCAAATTCTGTTTTTTCTTCAATTTCAATTCAAAGGTCTTAAAAAATGCATCATCTAAACCACATTGTAAATTTACTCGAGACAAATAAGTTTTAACGGTTCTTATACAAGGTAAAGGCAAAATTTTTTGAGTGCGCAGAAAGCGGTATGATGTAGGACTTTTTAGGTGTAACAATAAACAAATAGGTAACCAGTTAGAGCTATATCTTCGAGAACACGTTTTCTCATATTTGCACATTTTTACACATTCTGCGATTAATAGCTTCTGTGACGAAGGTAAATTCATTACATTGTCAAGTTTATTCGACAAGTCTTTTTCATCAATGTCCCTCAATTTAAGTTTTAGTCTGTTTAGTTCTTGTTGAATATTCCCAAACCTCTTTTTTAACCTTTGTTTACTCATACGAATTTTTTTCCTCTTTCTGCGATTGATCATCATTTTTACTTTAATGTCTAACATTTTTTTCCTTTTAAAAGATCTTACAACCATAGGAAACTGTTTACAAAGTTTACAAATATCCATAACATTTTTTTTGATTTTGATACCCAATGGCACACTTAGTATTACGCCAGCTCTGACAGTAGTTGTCATAATTATAAATCCTAGATTTAAAATTGTTAGGAACCGTTTTAAAGCTCCCATAACACACCACCAGTTCAGCAAAATTTTCCATTAGTTGATTAAGTTCTCGAACGCTAGTTATTTTTGCATCTTGAGGGAAATCATGTAAACTTTCATATACAGGCTGTCCGAAAAAGCTCTATAACTTGTTTATTTTAAGAGATATTGACTTTTTCTTTTTTTTTTAGATTATAGCTGCGTTTTTGATGCACATTTTAAAAATATTGCGGTTTATATACAGGGTGTCCCAATATTAAAAAAACACTAAAGTTATGTTTTTTTAAATGGAATCAACTCAGTTTGATTTTATTTTTGAATTCTACGCTAAATTACAAATAACTTTTATAGAGGTTGTTTTCATTTATCTGTTATCAATTTTGATTCGTGGCGCTTTTTTACCAGAATTTTTGAAATGCAGGGGTCTCTAAAAATTCGTACCTGTTAAATGCTTGCACACAAGTTAAAGTAAGTAACGCCGTTTGATTCCTGAATGTTTGCCGCATCTTTTAAGTGTTTACTCAACAACCTGCTCAGTGGCATGTGCCTACTGCGATTTTTTAAACATGACAAATTAAAAATGTCAAAAACTCATTTTTTTCAAATGGCACCTTCTATTTATTATTGTACCTATCAAAAGATCTTTTGACAAGCTTTCCTTCAATATAAGGTTTGTTTAGTCTAGTGTAAAATTCTAAGTTGCTATCCTAAATTAACTAAATTTCGATAAACTTTTCTGTTTTGAACAATAAAAATCGAGTGGGCCTTATGCACAAAAAAAAATTAGCACAGAAAATAAACAAAAGTATGGAATTGGAAATTCTTTGCTGCAAGAAAATGTACAATATTGAGCAAAATTGAGTTACAGAGAAAATTAGGCAAAATCTAACATAACGCAAACTCAGTATTAACACAATTTAGTAGAAAAATGTAAAAACAATAACAAATAAAAAAAAACAAAACATTAAAGCTATTTTACAATTTTCTTTATAACAGATGCTCAAAAATATAACCATTTTCTTCAATACAAGTATGCAGTCTTCGTCTAGAAGATAGTCTAACACGACTTAGCATATCTGCATTTATTAAATGGAATGTATCGCGTATTCTTTGTTTCATATCCTCCGCAGTTTGTTGGTCTCAGTTTATACACATTTTTATACAATTTTTTAAATGCAGCACTTTGCGGCAGTCTTGCATTTGGGTATTTTTATTTGTAGACTCTTTGAGCCAATAAAATATTACGATCCGCTTCACCAAGACTGTATACCATGTTAATGAGTTCTTGACGAATAAAATTTATTTTGGGACTTATAATCTTCACAATAAAATTGGCAGATTGTAACAATGACAGAAGCCCACTCGATTTTTATTGTTCGAAACAGAAAAGTTTATCGAAATTTAGTTAATTTAGGATAGCTACTTAGAATTTTACACTATTCTAAACAAACCTTATATTGATGGAAAGCTTGTCAAAAGATCTTTTGATTGGTACAATAATAAATAGAGGGTGCCATTTGAAAAAAATGAGTTTTTGACATTTTTAATTTGTCATGTTTAAAAAATCGCAGTAGGCACATGCCACTGAACAGGTTGTTGAGTAAACCACCGCCTCCTTAATGAAATGTATCAATATCCCGCCTGGGCATTTCGTAAAAAATGCATTAGAGCAGTGATTCCGATTTTTTCTTAGTTACGGGGGTTACTAAGGAAAAACTGAATAATTTTTAATTATTAACGAAAAATAACGCAATTAATAAATGCTGGGAAGGAAGGATACAACAAAACAAGATACGCCAGGGAGAATTGTTATTATGAGGTTGAACCCTTTAAGCTAAAAAACTGGATATGTCAAAAAATTTCCCCAGATTAAAGCGCCAACGGGAATCAGTTGAACTCAAAAAATGCCYAGGCGAGAAAAGGAAAATTTCTATGGAGACGGCGATGGAGTAAGCACTTAAAAGATGCGGCAAACCTTCAGGAATCAAACGGCGTTACTTACTTTAACTTGTGTGCAAGCATTGAACAGGTACGAATTTTTAGACAGACCCCTGAATTTCAAAAATTCTGGTAAAAAAGCGCCACAAATCAAAATTGATAACAGATAAATGAAAACAACCTCTATAAAAGTTATTTGTAATTTAGCGTAGAATTCAAAAATAAAATCAAACTGAGTAGATTCCATTTAAAAAAAAACATAACTTTAGTGTTTTTTTAATAGTCTGACACCCTGTATATAAACCGCAATATTTTTAAAATGTGCATCAAAAACGCAGCTATAATCTAAAAGAAAAGAAAAACTCAATATCTCTTAAAATAAACAAGTTATAGAGCTTTTTCGGACCGTTGGGACCGCCTGTATATAAAACTTCAATTCAAACTTTGTGTCGATTACTACTTTTTTTACGATTATTACGTTACTTTGAACAGGAATTAATTTTATAATTGCAATCAAATTATTATCAGTATTATCACCATTCGGAATTAAATGTAAAGACCACAGACTAGAAGGTAGACATAAATCTTGGTTATTGTTCCAAATTTTTTCAAATAAATTTTGTTCGTTATTAAATTCAGCTATATTTTGTTCCTTGACTAAAATAAATAAGCAGTTTAATGTTATTAATTATTGAAAGCAGCAATTGAAAAAACCTAAATTCGGAGTTGTTTCTTCAATGGTTTCTGCTATTCTGTTTCGTTTTACTTGTGGCCCAAATTTAACAATTGTACGGCGTTTTGAAGGTAAATTTTTCGTCATATATTCGGGACAATTTGGAAAAATGGTTGGTAGTGCTTCTGGTTCTAATTTTGGCTTTTTAAGTGGAATCTAGATAAAATACGACAAAATTTAGATAAGCTGTTTCGATTTAGAAAGATGTTTTATTGTAATTAAAGTTTTATTTAAGTTTATTTAATTTACCGTATAACAGTCAGTTTTTATTTCACGAATTATTTGTTCTTTTTTAAAATGTTTTTCACACACATGATCTTTCGCGGTTAAAACACGGTCTTTTCGAGGAATTGCACGATTATATTCAGCCAACTTTTTTCGTGGTATCGCAAATAAAGACAATTTTTCATTGTTTTTCGAATAACCACTTTTACAATTCGGCTCACAACATTTTCTCCCCATTTCACAAAATATAAATAAGTGTTAAAATAATATAAACTTGCAAAGTGCTGAGCTGAAGTAGTTAATCACTTCAGGAGCAGTTCATTAAACGAACATTCGTGAATGAATGGTCGGCCCGCATATGTCATCCTTGTCTAAAAATCGCGTGACCAGTTTGGCCACACTTCAGCCAACGCAGTGCATGCGCTCGCTGCATCACCTAAATGTCTTACACCGTGATATTTAGCAATATCTTCCTTTGGATGTTTTAGTTGATGTAAAATTTTTTTCAAAGAATTATTAAAAGTTTTACTGCTTTGAATATATTGAAGTAATTTATTCATCTGAAAAATAATTGTAAATTTATTGGTTTTACGAACTTACTCGTACTAATTACATTATCGAATTTGTTGCCGCGAGAACTGAATGCCACTAATAATCGTTCTCTGCACTTATGTCAGAGTGACACAAGAGGATAACTTAGATTCAACTTGAATATCCTAATTGAAATTGGATCAAAGGCGTAAATTAAATTTGTTTTTTGGGTTGTATCGCCAGATCGTCAGACTCATTATCTTATTATCTGAATCGCCCTGTATTTCGAAAACGGTTAAACTTAGGAATAGAGAAGGCTAATGAAAACTCTCTTAAAATCACGTGAGTAATCCAAAAACGCAATGAAGAACATAACTTTCTATTTAAAATAACGAAGTTGAAATCCACTTCCGATGTAACAGCAAGTGCCGCCATCTTGAAAATATTTTCATTTAGCAGAACCTAACCGATTATGGCTATAAACATAATTTTAGATAAATTGAGATAAATATCAATACTTCTAATGTGGGGTTAAGCCGGAACATCCTGTATATAATTAATAAATACAAGAGACATGTATTAGTGAAAATTGCAAAACAAATTTTGCGGCCAATACGGCGGACACCGAAAAGATACCCCGAATGCTAGCGCTGCATTTCCACGCTGAATGGCAAGGGAAATCTTTTCAAACAGGTATTGCTTAGCTTTTATTTTGACAGAAAGAGATATTATCTTGTTACCAATTATATTTATGAAATCAGAAGCTTCTTTACACCAAGGGCCTAAAGTCTTAAAGGCTAAACCTTTAAAAATATAATTGGAAGAAATGACAGACTTATATTTGCTATGTTTTCGTTTGCATGCAATTTCAGCATCAGAACCTGAGGTTTCTGATGTTTTTGATATATAACTGTCAGCAAGGGTATCCACGGTAACATCCCAAACTAAAGCCTATCCTTTAAACCATGGAACAAGTGTTGAACCATCATCGCGGGACAGGCGCTTCGGCTCCAAAGTTGAATTAATATGTACAGATGGTAATGTGGGGTAGAAGCACCGTTTGTGGCCATGGTACCTATTGTGGCGATAATAAACCTAACCATCAGAATTAAAGGCTTTCCCTTCCCCACATGTTTTTGCTTAAGTTTAAAAAACATGTGGAGAAGGGAAAGCCTTTAATTCTGATTGGTTAGCTGTTCAAACACACTAAATGTAGTACGTTATGACCGCAACAGGTACAATGACCACAAACAGTGGTTCTACCCTACGGTGAATTATTGAATTAATTTCGGTGTGTCTTGAAAATCCATCACTACTTTTCGAACAACTAAGACCATGAATACCAATTTCTTTGACTTCAGCATTACACTTACAAGTATGAGATGTACAAAGATTACAACCCAATCTTAAATTTGATTTTAAAAATCTATGTAAGAATGTGACAAACTATAAGAAAATAGAACGTAATTAACAAAAGAGCAAGTGAATGCAACTGTAGTTTTTCATTTTTTTCTTTTATATTAATTACATTTATAATAAAATCCCTCCATTGTAGAGAATATAATGTTGTACCTAACATGATGAATGGAAAAGGTAAATATAAAATTTAAATAACTGATCATTTACTTAAAAAAATATTTATTATTCCGAATGATATAAACATTTCCAAAAAAAAAAATTGAAAATTGCACTAAACCGGCAAATTGTGTAAATAAAATTGTCGTCTTTTATAAAAAGTAAAGCGTTTTTACAATAATACTGAAATTGTATTTTACCTTTCTACTCGCAATGGTCTTTCTCGACCGCGGAAGGATCCTCCACGACCACGGTAGAAACCTCCATGACCGCGGTTGGACCCTCCATAACTGCAGTTGGATCTTCCACGGTCATGGTAGGACTCTCCGCGGTTGTAGTAGCATCCTCCACGACCACGAAAGGACCCTTCACGGCTATGGTGAAATTCTTGATAAGTGTGGGACTCCACTCTTTCAGGGGAGGACCCTTCATCTCCGCCGCGAGAAGGTCCTTTTACTCCTCCAGTTTCTTTATTTTCTTTCTATTGCAAGATATTATAAATTATATTATTATATCAGTATTTACTACAGTTTTGTTTAAGCTTTACATTTTTTTTCCATTCATATGGGTGAAATGGTGAACTTACTTTTTCTGCTTTTTACCCCAAATATCACACATTAACTCACATTTTGTTTAGTCTTTGTGCAACCAAAGTTGGCAGCTAATACATTTTATTCTATCCACTTCTTCACTTCACCGATGCCCGAGTTCACCATTTCTCCCATTGGCCATGGCTGAAACGGTGAATAGTCCGGCAAGCAGTTCAAAATACTAGAGGCAACGATGTCTAGCTTATGTAGTGTATAAACAGTCTAAAAAGACAGAACATATCAAATAATACGGCGGACTAGGCTACCTGAAGCAACATCTACATACGCCTGCACCGTTTAAAAATTATTGAGCATCGGAAACAGTTTTGTTCAAATTACTTACGTTTTTCAAAACAGGACTGGTTTTCAATAGGTGCTCGCTGCACAAATGATTATAAACAACTGTCATACAGAATTACAGAGATATCTCTCTGCCCGAAAAAGAAATAGAGTAATTCACCATTTCACCCGATTCACCATATCACCCTGGTTTACCCTATACAAAAATTTATCAAGATTTTAAACGAAAGTGTACAGATTCCCCCCCAACGGCCATTTTTTTGACATTGCATAGACTTTTTATTACTGTCAATCAACGCAGATGACGCTAGAACAAATTAAAAAAAAATACCCTTTACATAACTCACTATTTCACCTTTGAGTGACCTACACTCGATTATTATCGAATTTCCAGAATTTTTCTGCTTATAAACTTTTTCGTGGCAAGTCTATAGGAGCAAACATTGGTCCTTCGAGCCGGCTCATTTGAATCTTGCGGATTAATGTTTACTCCTATAGATAGGCCGGCTTGTGGCCTTATTCGTCGGAACAAAAATTTCGAAGGATCACGTGGTTTAGGAATTGAATAATGTATTCCATAATAAACAATATGTTCAACACAAAAGTTAATACAGAATTAGAGGCAGCAAACGAAACGTAAATGGGACGGTACTGTGCCTGGTTCTTATGGCGGGTGGAGAGTCGAAGGCTGGAATCCACCGGCTGATGAGACGGGCCAAGAAGGTACAACAAACTACCCGATGGTAGTTGAAGATATCGACGACGAAGATGTGACCACGATGCTGGTTGTAACAGTCAGCTTGCAAAACGACGCTAACCAGTCGTTGCAACACAATAAACTTGACAGTGACTCTCTTGATTCTCGTTGCAATACAACTTGGCAACGGACTCTCTTGATTCTCGTTGTAATACAACTTGACAACGGACTCTGACAACGGGTATCATGACGACAGATTCAAAGCACGAAACATATTGCCCACCAAAATGACATTTACAAAACGGTATTTTCAAATAATACCACGAATTGAAATTTAAAACTAAACGAAAAAACGAACAAAGAACAAGTGAAATCCTATTTAGGGCAATGGATAAATTTTTACAAGGGGTCGTTTAATCAAACCCGATAACGTACGAATAGTATCTACACGCACGGGACCGTCCGGACCTGGATGAAGTGATTCAATGCGTCCCATCTTCCATTGCAAAGGAGGGGACAGTTCATCTTTTAAGAGGACCAAAGAGCCTATGTCTACCAAAGACAGAGGTGCAACTCCCCATTTTCTGCGCTGGTGTAGGGTGTGTAGGTACTCATTGTGCCAGCGTTTCCAAAACTCCTGTTGCATCCGTTGCACTAATTGCCATTGCCACAAATTGGAAATTTTTGTGTCAAATCTGGGTTCGGAGGGGCAGTCAGAAGTTCAAGAGTTAAAAAATGACCGGGTGTTAGTGACCGCAAATCATTAGGATCATTGCTCAAAGGGCAGAGTGGTCGAAAATTTAACAAACATTCAATTTGAACCACGAGAGTATACAACTCCTCAAACGTTAAAACTTGTGATCCAACAACTCGAGCAATATGCGTTTTAACCGATTTGATGCCGCTTTCCCAAAAGTCCCCAAAATGGGGCGCAGAGGGTGGATTAAACGACCACTTGATAGACTGACTGTCCACTGCAAATCGCATGAGACGACAAAGTTCCCGATTGGCACCCACGAAATTGGTACCATTATCGCTAAATATACGATCACATCTACCGCGACGAGCAATAAATCGGCGTAAACCGGCGATTGCATCTGTTGAAAGATCCGAGATGATCTCCACGTGAATGGCCTTAGTGGCAAAACAAACGAAAAGACACAAATAAGATTTGAGGAGCTTGGCACCTCTCACCCGAGACGCAGTAATGGTGAAAGGACCACCAAAGTCTACCCCAACACAACTAAACGGTTTAACTTTCGAAACTCGACTAAGAGGAAGATTACCCATTGGAGGGTTTAAAGGTCTCGGTTTGGTGCGGAAGCATCGATAGCACTTTGACAAACAATGACGAACAGCTCGTTGAGCAGACAATATCCAAAAATTTTGTTCAAGTAAAAAGATTGTGGTGTTTATTCCAGGATGACAATTTTTATTGTGGACTTGTTGAACTAACAATTCCGTAAACCGATGTTGGCGAGGTAGCAAAGCCGGATGCTTGGCCGAGAAAGCTAGATCGGAATGAGTGAGACCACCACCGACACGAATAATGTTTTCCTCATCAAGAAACGGTGAGAGTTTCTGAAGGGATTTGGAACATTTAGTCCCTTGCCTCAAACTAGAAATCGGTTGTGCAAAAACCTTGCTTTGAACCACTTTGACAAGCGCATTGTGGATTTCACTCTCCAAAAGAGTGAGACGCTTGTCCAACGAACGACAATTATATTTAAAGCCGAAACAATAAGCGACGATACCCTGTGTTTTCCGCAATGACGAAAATTTGTTTAGAAGAATTTGAACCCATGAGGGCTCCACGAGAGCGACAAGAACGGTTGTTCTTTCCTCCAAATCAATGGTAAGGGAAGGAACCGCAACTTGAAGCTGAGGAGGCCATTGATCTGTGGGATGGGAGAGATATTCGGGACCCGCCCACCAAAGTCAGCATGAGAAAACCTGGCCAGGAAGGAGACCACGAGAAGCGGGATATCAGCAGAATTGTCCTGCGATCTCACATGATGCCAACATTCAGGAGAAACACGTTCCTGAATGTGTGTAACACGATTAGATACAAATGTACGCCATTTGTGAGGGGATGAACGAATCCAAGTGAGAGCAACCGACGAATCACTCCAGGCAAAAACACGATCAATACGAATAACATTTTGACATGTCTTTTGAACAAAAACAATCAAATTTGACTGCACATAATTCCAAACGAGGAATAGAAATGACCTTCAGAGGCGCTACTCTGGATTTGGCGATAACAAAGTTCACACAAATGTGACCCACCGAATCAATACACCGAAAGTACACTACTGCGGCATACCCGAATTGTGAAGCATCATAGAAGCCATGAAGTTCACATGTAACCATTGCCCTTGGTACCATATGTCGAGGCACATTAAGTGAATTTAATAAAAAAGTTCCGATTTGTATTGATCCCATTGACATCCAAGATCCGAAGGGAGAGTGTTATCCCAGTCCAAACTCAAAAACTACAATTGTTAAATGAATCGTTTGGCAAACAATGTCAATGGAGCCAAGAACCCCAAAGGGTCATAGATTTTGGCGATTTCCGATAATATCGAGCGTTTTGTGCAGGATGATTCCATAATTTTGACCGTAAAAGAAAAACAATCAGATACAGAACCCTACTGAAAATCAAGAATTTTAACAGCGGGTTCAGAATCCCAACGTGAGATTCGGTTGACAGTGCGACGAAGGAAAATTTTTCAATAAATCAGGATGATTGCTCGACCATTTCCGAAGCTCAAAACAACCAACTTTCAATAACTGTATTAATTGATTCTGGAGTTCAAGGGCAGACTCGACAGAATCCGAAGAGCACGCGAAATCGTCAACATACAAATTGGATTTAATCGCTGAGGTTCCCAGGGGAAGCAAAGTTTGATCTTCTTCAGCCAGTTGAAGCAAAGTCCGAATAGCCAAAAGTATGGAGCAGATGAAACACCATACGTTACAGTGTTGAGCTGATATGTTTCGATATGATGTGAAGGCGGAGACCTCCGCCGAATGAACTGATATTTACGATGATCAGTTTCGACCATTATTTGACGGTACATTTGTCTAACATCACAAGTGAAAGCGATTGCACGAGATCGAAAACGAAGTAAAATAGCGACAATGTCATCTTGCAATTTTGGACCGACAAGTAGAGAATCATTTAACGACCGATTATTAGAGTCTTTGGCTGATGCGTCAAAAACTACGCGAATCTTTTTGTTTCAATTTTCCTCTTTAACAACACCATGATGAGGAATAAAGTATGAATTTGAGGAAATTGTTTGATCTTGTGCCATGTCCCAAGTCGATCCCAAGTTTCCGTACAAAGTACGAAGATCAGGTTTCCCTAACAGACGATGTTCGAGTGACAAAAAACGACGATCAGCAATTTCAAGTGACTTTTGAAAGTCGGTGTAGTTACTCTTTGAAGGGTAACTACACAATAAAACGTCCATTCACCTCGCCAGAATGAGAACGTTGAAATATAGACTCAGCTTTAAGATCTTCCGCAGACAAACTTCTCATCTCGGGTACACTTTCGAGCTCCCAAAATCTTCTAAGAGTGTCGTCCAAACGTGGTTCAAACGACATGACTAACGAGTTAACTGTAGCGATTGGCAAACAAATTTGCTGGGAACAACCCGTTGGACCAAGGATCATCCAACCGAAGACTGTTTCAATGGCTATTGGCTGACCAGCACCGTTTGATGTGACACCTGTTTTAAAGAGAGCCCGATGGTGTATGACCCAAACCAAAGATAGGAGAAGAAACGGAAGTGCAGGGTAGCTTCAACGTTTTTCGACAATGATCCACGATGAAAGAAGCCTGAGATCCCGGATCGCACAGGGCAATTTCTTTTAGTTTTCGAGTATTGTAAAAAAAATTAAATGGCAATCCACCATGATAATTTTTTAGTTAAAAAAATGTTCTTTAACCAGTACCTTTAAATAAATTGTTAAAGTTGCGTTCCGAGCTCATCACGAAGATTTTTCGAACATAACTGAAGTGGTCGTGTCATGTTTTTGGCCGTAGGAAATCCCGATTTTCTGTGCAGGTACTTATGGATTAAAAATAGAAAAAAATGAGTTCTTATTGGATAAGCTACTTGGTGCGGTAGTAGCGTTGTTATGAAAAAAGTTCATGGTTTAAAATAATTCAAATAATCTGAGTTTAGTTAATTAAAGTACGGAAATGGACATTTCATTTAGAAATCGGTTTGACAATGCAAAGTAAATTACAATTTAATTTGAATTAGTTTACATTTATTTATTTGCAAATAGAGAAAGTTTGACTCAACCTTTAGGCCTGACCTGACCTAACCTGACCGCCTGATGCAGTAAAGCGATTAAGAGGGAATAAATTAACATAAAATAAATTTAGCAGTTTGTTATTCTAATTAATTTAAATGCTCAAAATGCTGTCCATTTACTTGTGGACAGTAACTGGCGCGAGAAAAAATTACTTCCACCGAGTTCTGGAGAAATTCCGGAGGAATGTTTTCCATTGTGACTAGTATTCTTTGCCACAACTCGTTTAAATCATGTGGGCGATTGATGTAAATCCGATTTTTGACATAGCCCCACAAGAAAAAATCCATTGGAGTTAAACTTGGCGATCTGCGTGGTCATTCAGCTTCTCCTCTTCGACCGATCTATCGATGAGGAAAGAGGCCATTCAAATACTCTCTCACCTGCGCACCAAAGTCTGGAGGTGCTCCGTCTTGTCGGAACCAAAGATTATTTGGCATATTATTGTTACCACTTATTTGCAAAATTTGAGGGAGAATGTAATGTTTTGCAATAGTTCTAAATACCTCGCCGAAGTTAAATTTTCTTCAACAATCCGGTTCTCCCACATGCCCGCCCACACATTTATTTTCTGGGGATATTGTGTGTGAATTTCCTCCGTCCATCGAGGGTTTTCCATTGCCCAATAACGACAATTATGCCGATTTACTTGTCCATGCAAGATGTTGCTTCGTCCGAGAGTACAATGTTTCCAATAACGTTTTCATGTTTAAAAATCCACAAACACAAACTGTATTCTCCTGTAGTAATCCTCGTGCGTCAATTCTTGATGTAGTTGGCCTTTATACGGTTTTCTTTATTTGTTTTTGAAATAGAGCAAACGAATCTTTGGGAAATATCATAATCTAAAGCCAATTGCCGTGTTGAAATGTTTGGTTCTTCCACTATCCTTTCACTCACAAGTTGCTCATGTTCATTTGTCACAGAATTCTTCGGTTTTCCTAACTACGATCTTCTTTCAACCTTGTCAGTTTCAAAAAACCGCTTATACGATTTTCATAGCGTAAATCTTGTAATTGGGTTTCTTTCGTTGTGTGTTTGGTTGAAGAGATCGCAAGCTTCTTGATGAGACCGCCTTCTATCGCGGAAACCCACCATTATTAAAATTTTAATTCTTTTCCTCTCCTTTATTTCCATGGAACAACCGTTTGTAAAAATATTCTTGATGTTCAAAATCAAAAAGACAGTTAGTTTAATGTTTATCACCTTATTTATCACTTTATCACGCCGGTAACCAGATCGGATGGCACCGGATATGCCTAATAACAGCATCGGTAACAGGAAGAACTATAATAAACCGGTTTCGCCTCTGGTATCGTTCAGATATTGAGTTACATTTATTTTTTCCTTTTTTTGTCCTCAAGATAAATAAATATAATTTGACGCGGTCTAACAGATTTCAAATTGTAAAAAGTTTAACGCATTACCAGAAACGGGCGTTGCTAAGAAATCAAAAAATAAATCGTTTATACTCTTGTTTATATCAAGTTTGGCATCAAGTAGGTTGTAGAACCTGGAATATACATTAATTTGAAAAAATAATTTTTTATTTATTATTTTTTTAGGGAAGATTGAGGTTAGAATTGCTTAAATTTTCTCATGGTTGCCACTCTAAAATGCATTAAAGTCTCGTAAAGGTATCCAAACGAAGCAACATTCAGTACATCTTCCATAATCTCTGATTATCTTGACGTATGTTTGACGTAAAAATTTTTGTCTTGCTAAAAGTTTAATTTAAAATCGTAGGTCCAAGGCACTACGACAAAATTAACGGTTGACGTTGTCGTTTAACGTATCACTTAAAAAGTTTTTATGAAACTCTAATAACAAAACTTTTTAACGAATCAATAACGGCCCACTTCTCTAACTCTCTCCTAGTTATTGCACTATTGCCGACATATCAAAAAATTTTTAATTAACATGTCAATATCCACTCAAATTTTGACATGTATGACCTTTTTTATGTATTAAAACTACTAAAACTTAAGGTTTTTATTTTGTTATGATATCCAATATTTATAAAAGGCTTAATTTTTTAAACCTCAACTGGAAGCTTCTACTTGTATTAAATGATTTCATATTAATTTATTTGATTTTGCCTTATAACATTACGTTTATTTATGTCATTCTTTATTTTGTTTAATTAAGCAGCGCATTAAAATTAATTGGTACATTAAAATATTTAATCCGCTCTTTTAAATATACAGGGCGATTCAGATAAGATAATGAGCCTGACGATCTGGCGATGCAACCCAAAAAAAAAATTTCATTTACGTCTTTGATCCAATTTCAATTAGGATTTGCAAGTTGAATCCAAGTTATCATCTTGGTGTCACTCTGACATTAGTGCAGAGAATGATTATTACTGCCATTCAGTTCTCGCGGAATGATAGAGAAGTCTTTTCGGTGTAAACCCAATACATAATGTATGAAACAATGAAACATTAAAGGTAGGCAAACAGTTTTTTTATAAATCATAAATTGCTTGTCAAAGCACTATCAGAGCAACATAAGATAACTTGGATTGCAAATGCAAATCATAATTAAAATTAGATCAAAAGGTAAACGAAATTTGTTTTTTGGGTTGCATCGCCAGATCGTCAGGCTCATTATCTTATCTGAATCACCCTGTACAATGTTTTTACTTAAAATTACAATAACAATTATACTCGGATTATTATCGCACAGATTCTAAAGTTTCTCAATCTGTGTTGAAGCAACAATACAAATGTTGCAATTTTGAACGCATGCACATTCGAAGTTCACGCATGTGTGTTTGACATGCACAAGGTGCAACAAATGATTTTGAAAAAGCAGTGTATCCATTAGTATGGCATCACTATCATCCAAAGAGCGTTCCACATCAGCAAAACACATCACGATGCATTTTTTTGCACAAATTATTTATTATTTTTTTCCACAGAGAACGATTTGAGTATTTGACAAGCAAAGCACAATTTTTTTCCAACTTTGTTTATTAAAAAAAACACGTTGTTATCATGGTCGCCGCATAGAAATCAGGATAATTTTGAAATTTGCATATGTCTGACATTTGATGACGGATATTTTTATTTTTAAAATCGGAAGGTTTATCAGGCAAAATCGAAAAAGATGTTGTATTACACTCGCAGAATAAAGTATACGGTTTAATTCACTGATATTAAGGCACGCGCTGCTGCGCAGCTTACTCGGTTACACAAACAGCTTATTAAACGGCCACTTATCCTCTTGTATAATAAATAGCTATTAATTGTTCTCTCATTCTTTGAGTGCTTGCTATCAATCGTTAAGTAATATGTGTTGGTTTTAATTAGCTTGGGTATACGAAGTCCTAGCATTTGGCACGCATTGTTCGGGCCTATAAATTAATTTAAATAATTAGAGTCAGTGCTCTGATAATAGTTGTTGAGGCAGAATTCCGTTGGTTCAGTACATTAGCGGCGCTGGCGTCAACGATGTTGGCTTAATATCACGGCCTGAATGCTAATACCGGCCTGGCTTTACAGATATCGACCCTTAGTAATGAAACACGTAAACAACACCAGACGACTACTCCTTTAGTTAACGTAGAATAACGAAGATACGGATACGTGCAACAAACACGGACTTAGCACTCCAAATAAAACGATGATTGGAAGCGGTGCACTTTCCAAGATAAGCGAAATTGAGACGAGGCGAGTGTTAATTCGAAATTAGAAAATAACAAACGGTGATTAAATTTACCACTGAAAAAAATTGAGATACTGATTGGACGGGAAACGAACTGTCAAATTGCTTATTTCAATTAGAAGGGTTAAATTGTCCCTGGTCGATAAGCACCAGTGCGGTAGAAGTTTTTGTTCGAGTTTTTGTGCAAAACGACAAATTGTTCTCAATTCCAAAAAAAACTTCTAGTGCTTATTAAATTTACATAGAAAAACGGGATGACGAGAACCCCAAGTCGAGTTAATTATTCCAGCAGTTATTTATTGAACTGAATGTTTTCATTCCTAATAATAGTAGGTAATAATTAAACGATCTAGCAGAATTTTAAACATGCAACAATTTACTTCATTATAAAATTACAAACGAGCAATTGCTTTTCACATGTTAGATATTGTTTTTGGCCCTAACAACTGTAATTGACATTTTTATACATTTTTGACAGCTACGGTATCTGATTTTTACAAAGCATTTCTGCAGTTTCGCACGCAGGGCTGTAAAATAACAATCAATTTAGTATTTAAAAATACACAAAATTAATTTTATTTCGGCAAGATTCTGTTCAACGTCATCTCTGACAAATCGAAATTTAAATTAATCGAAGAACGGTCTTCGGCCAAAAAGTTTTGTACATTATTAAGTTTTATTAAAGCTCTCAGCTTCGCTTCGAGCTTCAATATTTAAACTTCACACTAAAATTTTACCTAGCGCACGTAGGTATAATGTAAATAAGTATACAGGTGGCGCCAGAACTCGCGCCCCAGCGTGGAGAGAGAAACAACTGGAGGGAGCATAAGTACTGAAAACGTGTTCCATGAGCAAACACCTTTTATGATCCTTTTCAAAGTGCGCGCTCAAGCTTTTCCCCCACTACCAATTTGGATGCAGTGGTGTAGTCAATGTTTTTTACATTCAATTAACTAAATACACCACCGATTAATATTAACAATTAATTAACACTAATACTTAAAACTATGCAGATTATTTAAAAAAAAACGTGTAAAACAAAGTTAATAAATACAAAAATCAAAAGACAACGTGGAAAAGACGGACACAATGAGACGCCCTTGGTATCAGCTGATTCGAAAAACAACTTTTGACTTGCGTACTGATTACACATTTATGGGGGAGATTCAAAAAAGGTCATAAAAGGTGTTTGCAGCTCGACCAAAAACATAACATAGCCGGTATAGGGCACGCTCTCTCCAGTTGTTTCTCCCTCCACGCGCCCCAGAGAAAAAATTCAACATCAAAATAGCTAACTTTCTACACACCACTAAAATTTTCATGGACACAAATTTTTGGTTGATTTCCTATAAGGAATTCTAAATACTTGTTTGAATCTTTTAGAAATAAAATAGAATAAAACGAATAAATAAAACGGGAATTTAAAAGCCCTCATGCCATAATCTCCTAATTATGCTCTTAATACATAAATAATTATTACAATTTCTTTAAGGTTTTCGGCTTTTTAGTTGATTAAGATGAGGCTCATTACATTTTTTAGAACCTCTAAGCCTTTAATATTTAATGTCATTCAACTTCTCTTCAAAATGAAGATCTTTTACAATTTTTCGAATTTGGGCATCAATAAATATTTCGTCTTTGAGCTTAGCGTCACTTAATTTTGGAAAAATTTGCCTAAACCTCACTTGCTTTAAACAAAGCCTTGACAAAATTTTGTACTAGTTTCGGATACTACTACAATTACTTGCATTTTAAGTTGTAATTTGTAAAGCCACTTTTCTTGGATCTTGTTCTGTGAAGTAAAATTTATTAATAATTTATTAATAAGAGAACAAATTTTGTTCATCAAAAAAATATTGTTGTAAATCCAAAATCCTTGTGGTTAACAAAACAACTCTTGTTTGAACTGAGTTCCAACTTTTACTCTCCAACCATTCGTTAACTGCCTGTTGTCGCACTTACTTCTTTATAACACTCCTCGCTGCACTCGTCGTATCTTAAGGCGGTACTTTACTTGTCTTGAAATGTACTCTGCAAGGTGTTCCAATTATACCTTTTAATCTTTTATTTATTATCGAAATAGATTAAGATTTTGGGATTTGGCGGGTAAAACATGGATAACAATTCCCACGGTCCGTTTGTTCCAATATTTTGAATAGAAACAAATATAAATAAATCGTAAATATCGGCGAAAAAAGGGTATTTTGTCTTGCTCTACTGCATTTATAAAACATTTTAACAAAACTCACTCACCGCCCAAAGCATAATGGATATTTTTTAATTGAACATTCGTTGACAGCTGTATGTTTATATTTTAAATAAACAAATAATTAGCAAAATACAATCGTCCTACAACCCGACTTGTCACGAACATTATTTTTGTTACGGTAGAAGGGTCAGACAAGGATATAGTGCCGAAGAGTTACTTGTTCTCTTACGTCGCACACGTCTAACCTTGTCTAACCCATACCACAAAAAGATTTCACTAATGCGACATGCGAAACCGCGAACTACACTACCGCCTTAAGCCCGTGCGTGCCTCAAAATGCGTCTTATAAAACTCGTATTATAATATACTATTTTCTATTTTGCATTTGAAAGAAAGTTTATTTCGATACCAAAATGGCTCTTTAATGAGCCATTTCAACACCAATTCGCGTACTGAAAAAGACTAGTACAATTTACTTTCTAGAGGTTGGTAATGGTGCTTGTCAGCGGCGTTTTGAACGATTTCTCTAATTTCAGGTGTTGTGTATGAAATATTTGCAGTATTCATTGTTAATTCAATAAAATTTTGAAAAATATTCTAGACTTGACACTTCGAAAATCGAATTTATTAAACTTTGTGACATTTAATACCCAACCACCACCTTATTGGGACAAAAGTTCTTAAATTTTGAAAAATTGACTTTTATATTACAAAAGTACGTAAAAAAATAGCATAAAAAAACTTGTTTCATAAGTCATTTGTGGGAAACTCGTTTTTTATAAAACTAGCTCTTAGCTGCTCATTTCATAAAACAGAACTCGTTCCACAAAACTTGCCTTACGAAACGCGTTCTTTAACGTACTATTATAATTATCAATCGTTATCCAACTTAGTTTTACTCAACGCTAAAGATTTTGTTTTTGAAGTCATCAAAACGAATCTATGACAGCTTCAACAAACCATGCTGTGGTGAGGGCATCATTATGAACCTGTTTTTCTCTATACAAATAATTTGACATTTGAACTGTTAGAGTTATGCAGTGGTTTTAAGAACATTTATTAAATACAGCGGGAAAACACAAGATGTGATTTTTTATAAAATATCGTTGACAAAATTTACAACTACATTCACTACTGTTTTTTGTACATAGTAGCAAGACCTACTTGATCGTTTATTACCAGTGGCGTATCGTGCGCATCGCTGGCGATCACACTTCCCCTCGATAAGCACTTGCGCACATACGAGAAAAAGGCCATAGGTTTTACAATTCACTTTTTACACACGAAAATCGGTAATTTCTCCATGTTGATCAATGATCCGACTAACTCTCGAAAAAGTAAACTTTCGTCAGGCTTTAATTCTTCCTGCCTTGTAGCTTCATGTTTGGGCAAGGGTGTTGTACACTGGCAAACCTCTAATCGCCGGTTACTGTTGCCTGGATGTAGTTGATTACTTTTATGATACGTAGTTTGTGTTTTCATTCCCTACGAAAGTGCAACTTGCTATTTTGATAAGGCAATCGAAAGCGAAAGTAAAACATACTAGGTGGTCGGTTGTTAGGTATGAGAAACTTTCGAGCCCTAGACGACAAAAAAGTAAAAATGTCAATTTAATTAATATTTATTTTGGACGAAAATTAAAAGTAAAATTACAAATATTGTATGTTCCAGAAAGATTTAAAAGTACTTAAATGTTGCTTCACTTCAACTCTTGGTCAACTGAAACGACACCGTTACCGACTTCGACCCCCCCATGTCTTTTCATATCTAAAATGTTAATGCCCGGAACATTTGCTAATAGTGTAGCACAGAGTATTCTGACCATAATGCAGCAGGATACAATGCCTTTGATTTTTGTAAGAAAAATGCTAATAACACATCTTCA
>NW_025400983.1:15031343-15096124 GCF_015345945.1 Tribolium madens | reverse complement strand
ACTTATTAAACAAAAAAAAAACATTTGTTTTTATAGTTAACCACCACTATTTACAAAAATAGTATATTAAGCATCAAGAACGATAAGGACATTTTACCGATCGAAGACATTTGTCTCTGAGATCGGTAGTACTTAACGTTCATGATGCTTATAACGTTTCTTGCACGATAGAAACATTTTTACCTTGCTCTTAATAAATTATTTAAATAAAAATGTCAATTGTGTCATTTCATTTTTACCTAAAGTGTCTCCACGGTGTTTCACGAATTGTTATAAATTGAATGAATTATTGTTAACAATAGTTGAGGTTGATGTCGCCTAGACGAAAGTTTGTTGATAGTTTGAAAAAATACACCTTTGAAAAAACAGCTTAGAACATTTCATTAGTTTTCTCAAGAAAAATGTGTAATTCAGACTCCGACGGTGTAGGCAGTGAAGCCATTGGGCAAGCTTGGAACATTGGTTGTTCATCAGTTCATCTCTAATTCCTGAAAAATCAAGATTTTGATATGAAAATGCCTATAAAATCTTTAAAAGCTGGTGTGAGGAACAGAGTTGTGAAATTAGTGAAAAAATTATTGGAAAAAACTTCTGAAGACGCCGGAGGATTTACGTTGAATTCAGCAACAGTTTCTGATAGCGCTACCATCAAAGAAGCCAGTAGAATTAGGTACAATTAGTAATGGGGTACTATACTATAATTTTTTTGTCTAAGTTAAATCTACATAAAAAAAACAATATACTTACCCGTGTTTTTTGTTTTTTGCGAAAGCGTGCATTCAAGGCGGAAATTTTTTTTGAAGTTGGTGAAACATAAATACACTTTCAAACACACCATATTTGCGCCAAGTGATCACGTGAGCAGACCCTGACGAACGCGCAAAATCAGCCAAAGCCGAAAGCTCTAACCCAAGCTCCAGTCTGCGATGCGATGGAAAAAAGTCGTCGGTAAGAGAGACAAAATAGCGCTGCGTTTGCTGATTGGACGAGGAGACCCGAAGTCATCAAACGCGCATTTATAATACCGTTCGAATGTAGTGGATCAAAAACCACTTGTTTAAATCACATTTATCAAAAAAAATACAGCTTAATTGAAAATCGATTTTTAGTTATATTGCTATTTAACAACGAAGAATAATATAAACCAAAATTTTGCCTTATTTTTTTTATAGTATAGTACCCCATTGTAGTGCTTGTACGTTTAATTTTGATATAAAATAATTTGTTGGGAATATAATGTTCATAATATTGTTTATGCTATGAATAAATGTTTGTGGATTTTATCTGATTAATGTTTGATTCATAATATTGTTTATGCTATTAATAAATGTTTTGTGGATTTTATCTGATTAATGTTTGAAATTACTTACCGTTCTAAAACAATTTACCGTTATGATTATCATGGAAACCAGTAAATACAAAATACCGGTCTCGAAATAAACGCGGTAACTAACTAAAAGCGTTCTATCGTACAAAAAATATATTTCTTTATTTAAAAATTATCAAAAAGATTTAAAACATATACAGGTGTTCCGTTTATATTGTTATAAATTTAAACAGAAGATAGAATATTTAATTTTAAACAAAAGTTTCCTATGAACATGTATCGAAAAATGTTATACGCAATCTACTCAAAAGGGTGCGTCATTTAAAAGGTTTTTATCAAAATTTCCGAAACCATTTTAGAAGAAAATACAAAATTTTGTTCAGATGATAACCTTTATACACCTGAACGAATTCGAAGATTAAATGTTGAAATTATTAATTAGGAGCTTCCTAAACTGGGTGGGTATAGGGTAAAAAGTTCTCTAACAATTTTGCCCATGGTTTATTGCCACTTTCTGCAATAAAATTCGAAAATTCATAGTTTTTCCGTTTCTCCGATACAACTTACCGATTTTGAGTAAAATCAGTTTTAAAACTTATGTTTCAAACCATAAACAGCATAAAAATTAAAAATTAAATTCGTTTTATCGTTTAGGACGCCCCTGATTAACAATTTCAACATTTCATCTTCGAATTCGTTTAGGTGTATCAGCTAATCCTAATTTTATCTATTCTGAAATTATATATTGGGAAAACCCCTTTAAAAACGCACTACTTTTAGGGGATATAGCTTCCTTACATAGTATTTTATTTTTCGAACATCTTTATAGGAAACTTTTGTTTAAAAATTAAATATTCTATCATCTATTTAAATTTCTAACAATAAAAAGGGAATACCCTGTATTTATATACAAAGCACTCTACGCAAAAACGCATTTTCTTAATTTTGATCAACATGTAAAATTTGATCATATCGTGTAAAACATCGTTGTAATCAGGAACAAAAATACATAAATCAAATATGGCGTCTATAAGAAAATCCAAAGTTGAGTGTTGTAACTCTGATATCAAGAGCGCCTTGGAAAATACGATGACAGATTTAGATTTCTTGTAAGAAGATGCCTTAAGAACATCCTAGTTAAAAACGTCTAGGTCTTTTACTTTTCGCTTGAAAAAATAAAAACCAAAATTACAAATTTGCGTTGCTTTCCAATAATTCAAAAACTAAAAATAACACATTAAATTTTCTTTCAGATAATTGTTCAGCAAAAACAAAAAAAACTTTGCTCTAATTTAACCGACCTCGTATCTCTTAGAATAACTGAAATCCCCATGGTGGAGCTCGAAAAATGAACAGCCCTGTATAATAACAAAGATATGATTTTTTTAGGTTTTGCTAAAATGTCAATTTTTGTCTATAAGTGGAAAACCAAAGGCGATGGCCGGATGCGGTTTTAAACAATATAATTTTCTCAACAAATGAACCTCAGAATGTATCACTCTTTGTTGGCTAAACCTTTTAGTTTCGGAGATTCGGACATCCAAAATGCCAATTTACCACTTATTTTTAAATATTTTCATTCGTTTCATGCATCTTGAAAAAAATTATGAGTATATTTTTAGGCACATTTTCAGTTTTTGTTGCGTCCTTCGTCCATTCCATGAAATAAGGGTTCAAGAATTTCTACCTAAAAATTTTGCAAAACATTTGGAGTTTTGCCCATGAGTTCTTGAAAAATATGACATAGACGAAATCTTTGTTTATAAAATCCTTTTTTACAAATGGATCGTCTTTTACAAAGAAGGGCATTTTAAATTTAAGGAATCCTCACCACTGGTCGCATGGCAATCTACATACAATTGTGGTAAATCTTACCCAATATGAATTTAGATTAAATTATTGGGTGGGTATTTTGGGCGTCCATATTTTACGAGGGACTGCCTCTAAATTTAAATGGTGTTCGGCGAAGCTTAAGGGTTGTGGAGCAAATAACAGTCGCTGTTGTACTATTATAAAAACTCGATTTATTATAAAAATAATTAGATTGTATACAATTTCCAACTTAAACTAAAACAGTAAATCTAAAACATTGGCTACCTTAATGATGAATTACCAATTTACTTTATAAAACTATATCGATGATTGTTTGTTTGTCGCTGGCATAATGACCCAATTAAGACATTCCGCTAATCGTTGCTGATCGCGCGGAAGTGTCTGCTCGGGTCGGTGCACTATTGCGACAAACTTGTCGAAATGTTAAATTTTATAAAAAAAATGAAAATTGTTCGTTTGAGCATCTTGCCGACCACAAAAGAAAAAAAAATGATGAAAAAACTAATTGACAACCAATACTTAAATTAACCTTTAACATTAACCAAATTCAATTACAAAAGTACTTAGATTGACTTAAAATTAATTAATGCTTTCCTAATTCTAACACTACCACTCGCTAAGTCGACACTGTGAACACATACACACACTCTAACGACGGGGTTCGGCGTACACTTGGTCGTTGTCAACTCGTAGGGGTTGAAGCTCGATCCCTTCATCCAGTTTTTGGCTTGGACCTTGAGCTGGTCTTGGATCCTGGGGTTGGCTTCTGCGCTGACGTGGTCGTCTGATAGCTTGACAGATGCGTTTTAAGCTATAGAACAAAATGCTGATTAGAACAATAATTACTAATATTGTTATGACACTTGTAATTATTGTGTGATGAGTGATGGCTTTCCAATGGACCTCTTGCAACTCTTGGTCCATTTCTTGCTCTTCGTTTTTCAAAATGGCCAGGTCGTCGGATGGTTTGAGGACGGAGACGGATGTGATGGCGGCATTGGCGGGCCTCTTGAAAGCCTTTGTTGTTTTCTGTTCTCTTGTACAATTCGTCGATAATGCAGTTGGGACTGTTTTCGATACTGCGCACATTTGATGGTGAGCAAACGTAACGATGATCTGAGACTAGAGTACTTTCTCTTAATTCTTCGTCTGTTACAAGAAAGTATCTTTGCGTATTATAGTCAACTGCTATAACATCATTTGGTACGTCTATACTCCAATATGACTCTTTGTCTTGTCTTTGTGTGGAATTGGAGTTCCCTTTAACAACATGAAATCTGCAACCTCTGACATTGTGAAATATCCGTACAAGTGGATAAATTGTTTACTGTGAGCTAGGTCAGTACGAAGGATGGGATAGGATAAAATTTTGATATTAGAAGGTAGTTTCTTTGAAGATGTAATTATTATGTTCTTGATTTGTGCTGGGGAAATGAATTCATACAGATTCGCTTGGTTTACATGCATGTTCAATAAACTTTTGTAGTGAGTTATGAGTTCGTCGAGAAAAGTGCTGGCTATTTGGTACGTGGCAATGTTGTGATCAACTGAGCTGTACCAATGCTGCATATTGTTTATCGCTGATAAACCTTGATTGAGCTTTTCCTGAAACTGATTCAATTTTTGGTAGATTTTAAACTGAAACTGATTCAATTTTTGGTAGATTTTAACTTCGGTGTCGTTGAACTTGGACAAAGCTTGAAGCATAAATTTCGTTTGGTGGTGTGACGCTTGTATAAGTTCCCTTTGGTTTTTGTCAAGGTCGCTTATATCTTTGTAAACTTCGTCATTTACCCCGAAGATTGAAGTCAACAGTGTGTTTAAGACTCCTCTTTTTTCTCTCTTTTTTAGAGAAATTTCTAAGCCTAGTTTGATCCAACTCAGTTCCTTTTCTTTTTCCTTTAACTGTTGGATTAAAGGTGAGCAGTCTATGTTATCTGCTGCAAATTCTAGGGTTTGATTACAAAAACTTTCCATGTTTTGAATTATTTTTTGGACGGTTTCTGTATCATTCTTGATTTTGAACTTTTGAAATTTGACCTCGATTCTGAATGTGCCTCTTTCAATTGTTGCATGTCCTATGTGCTCAATGAAAAATCCTGGTTGTGGATATTCCACATGGTATAACGAGGTTGTCGATGATGCTGCGGATTTGCCGATCGTTGTTAAGAATAAAATCGCGATCATTGAAGCTTTCCACAAAAAGTGAGCACTTCTTGAAATTTTTGGACGTCCTATTGAAGGTTTCTGACATACTTCCGGCGAAGTTTGTTCCGATTGGACAGGTAATAAAATCAGTTTGTGGATTGGTCTATCCATTGTTGTGCCTCCTTGTTTCTTGAGAGTAACAACTCGTGTCACGTTGTCAGGGTCAGGGTGAACCTTGATGATTCTAGCTAATGGCCAATTGCTTGCACTGACGTTTTCTTCTTTTAAGATGACCATGTCAACTACTTTTATGTTTTTGGACTGAAATTTCCAYTTGTACCTTTGTTGGAGTTGATGTAAATATTCCGAGTGCCAAGTGCTTTTGTTGACATGCATACAAAAATAGCTATGTAACCTTTGTATGACTTGTTTCCGCGGCCTTTGGTTGTCCGTACTTGAACTGGGCCCGCATAATCTATGCCAGTATGAGTAAACGCTGAGGTTGCAGTAACTCGAGCCACTGGTAGATGACCCATTAATTGTTCGCTTGTCTGTGCTTTGTATCGTATACATTTGATGCAATTATTTATGACATTTTTTATGGATCTTTTGGCATTGATGATCCAATACTTCCTCCGAACATAAGCTAATGTTTCTTGATTTCCTCCATGGAGGGTCACTTGATGTGCTTCTTTTATAATTAACTTCACCAAATGAGAATCCGAAGAAAGTATTATAGGATGTTTTTCGCCATATGGTAATAGCGAATGTTTTAATCGACCTCCTACTCGAAGTATTCCTTCATTGTCCAGGAAACGGTGAAGAATCGCTATTTTGCTTTGTTTATGGACATGTGATTGTTTTCTGAGATCCTTGAGATCTACACCAAAATCCATTTTTTGTTGTATCTTGATTATTCGTTTTTCCGCTTCTTGTAATTCTTGCACTGTGAGATGACCAGTTGAAGTCGTTGATGATTTTGACCTGCAGTAAGTGACGAATCTTCTACAATATGCGATCACTCGAATCATTTTAAGGAAGGACGAAAATCTCTGACATAATTCATTTTCGGCTGTAAATAAACACGTTATTGTGTAACATCGTTTTGCTTCTTCATTTGTTGTTTTGTCTGTGATTAAATTAGTGTTGTCTGGATACATGGTGTCTTGTAACCATGCCGGTCCTTTCCACCAAATTTTGTGATCCTTAAGTTTGGATGGATCGATTCCTCGAGAAACAGCATCAGCAGGATTGTGTTCCGTTCGTACATGATGCCAACATGATGCCGGAAGTCGCTTTTGAATTTCTGAAACCCTATTAGCGATGAAGGTTTTCCATTTTGTTGGATCKCCCTTGATCCAAGATAATGTGATCATAGAGTCTGTCCAGGCAAACGTTTTTGGATTTTCAATGTGAGGGTGTAGTGCAGTCAATATTCTGTTTAGGAGCTTGGACAACAATACAGCTGCACACAATTCTAATCGAGGCAACGTTGTCTTATTTTTTATTGGAGCAACTTTGGATTTGGCAGCTAATAACGTGATTTTTGTTTCTCCGGTTCCGCTGATTGTTTTCGTGTAAACTGCTGCACCGTAAGCTTTTTCTGAAGAATCACAAAAGCCGTGTATTTCAATCTTTCGGTATTTCCTATAGTTTATCCATCTTGTCAAAACAATGTTTTCCAATGTCGGCATTTGTTCCTTGAATGTTGTCCATCTTTCTAGGACGCTTTGAGAGATTGGTTCGTCCCAGGAGAGGTTTTGCAACCACAACTCTTGAATTAATAGTTTGGCTTTAACGACAACAGGAGCCWACCACCCTGCTGGATCAAAAAGTTTAGCAGTATCTGAGAGAATGGTGCGCTGGTGATTGGAGTGTTATTTGCTACGTTGACCTTGAATTTAATGGTATCGTCYCGAGGTGCCCAATAGATCCCTAACGTTTTCTTTGCATCGTTTTGTTTCGTTTCTATTGGGTTGATATCTTGAAGATCTTCAGGAATGGAATCTGCAAGTTGTTGATTGTTGCTGGCCCACTTTCGTAATTTGAAGTTACCTGACGCAAACATTTCAATGAGTTCCTGTTGTATTTGTATTGCKTCTTGTTCGGTGTCTGCACCACTCAGTAAATCATCGACGTAGAAATCTTGTGTGGCCACTTGTGCTGCGTTTGGAAAATTTTCTTTTTCATCTTTAGCAAGTTGATGCATTGTTCTAATTGCTAAATAAAGGCGCAGCTGTCGTTCCGTAMGTAACCGTTGTAAGCTTATATTCACTTATTGGGTCACTGGGTGAAAATCTCCACAATATTCTGTGATAGTTTTGATCGCTGTCAGAAATTTTAATTTGTCGATACATTTTCTCGACATCCGCCGTAAAGGCAATCGCATGAATTATCCATCTCAAAATGATGTCTATTAGATCTTGTTGTAATCTTGGACCTGCATGCATGATCTGATTGAGACTTTTTCCGTTAGGGGATTTGCATGAAGCATCGAATACAACCCTTAAAGCAGCAGCTTTGGCTTTGACTTTTGACTTTTGACTTCCAACGTGTAAGGGCCAATTGCCACTTTTCAACACATGGCCGTAGCCTAGACTATTTAATTTCGTTGCCACTTCCTTCCATGCTTCTTTAAATGCAAAGTTGTCTCCATCACTATTATTAAATTTATTATTTAGTAGTGTCGTGTTAGACTCTAAACACTCTATTAATAATGCCCAATGTTTTGGCCTGGCTTTGAAATCTCTTTCTGTTGCTAAAAATGATAACGTATTGTAAAAGAAGCGTGGACTAGTGTTACTTAAGACTCACCCATTATAGCACCATAATATTGTCCAACAAACGTACAATATAAACAGGAAAGTAGTCACTCAAATTTTAAGAATTTTTTTCCGGTAATTCTAACGTCACAATTAAAAAGTTAGAGAAATTGTAATTACCACAGCGACTAGAACATAGAAACGAGTCGTAAGGGTGTTTCTATGTTCTATCAGCCGATCCTTTCATCGGATGCAACGAATATGTACGACTGTGGTTACGGAGTAGGTTTGATAATAGCGCTAGAGCAAAGCGAGGAAAGTTCATCTCTATTGCGTTACGGAGTTCAGCTGCTGATTCTTTTGAAAGAGATGATTGCCCAAAATCCTTTCGAAAACGCAGATAGGTGGACAGTAATTCACGAAAACATTGTACAGGCAAGTGGAAGGTCCTTTACACTTCGGGCTGTAAAGGAGCGCTTGGATTATGTGTTGAAACAGTTTTGTAAAGAGGACACAAAAAAACAAAAAAAAGTAATAATTGTGACCTATATAGGTATATAATTATAATTTGTTTTTCATCTAGCCTTTACATGGTTTTAATTGATTTATAGGTCTGGCACTGAAAAAAAATATGACGAAAAAGAACGATTACTGCAAGAAATAAAAGATTTGCAACTTGAATTTAAAATAGATAAAACAAAATGCCTAGTAGCAAAGAAAAAGGGATAATATTAAGGCAACAAGCAGCGGTCAGTAGTTGTGCTAACACTGTAACTTTGTTAGCTAACGAAAGAAGTAATAACAACTGGATCACAGGTTTATGTATTTAAAAAATTATAATTATATACTTAATGTAAGTATGAGGATTTTATTAGTTGACGATGTGGTTGACGGCAATAGACTATTCCTGGAGGACAATACCAGAGAGTCAACAGAAGATGCAATAGAACATATCGATGATGAAAATGTACACGAACCATATGATCATCCATTGGTTGAAACGCCACGCCACATACAAGATCACTACGACGACCAGTACTAAGTAGGTACTGAATTTTTTTCATGGCATTATGTTATGAAATTTCGTGTGTCAGGACCGTCTCATACTCTCGCAGCGCTCGTAATGATCAGTTGAAAGGCTCTGCTTTAGCGTATCTCGAACGCAGAAACGATGTCGACAATGAAAACAGAAAACAGCAGCTGAAGTTGGAGGAATGAAAATTAGATCTCGAAGAGAGAAAAGTAGCGTTGGAAGAAAGGAGGCTGGCCTACGATGAAGCAAAGTTAGAATTGGAAAAAGCTGAACGTTTGGAGCGGTTAAGAATGGATAAAGAAATTCATAACAAACTATTAGAACAACTGGAAAAAATACTGTCTTTTGCAGTAAATTTTACAAAAAATTAAGAAATGTTTTCTACAAAATTGTTATTTAAATTATTTTTTAATGAAGGATTACTGTTGGATGATGATTTGACGATTAAAGAATAATAATAATAGTACGTTTCATATATTTTGTATTGTTTATTTCAATTGCGAGTTTTTGAATAAAAAAATTAGTAGTATTTTTTTAACTCTAAATGTAGTTTTTGTCTGGACTGCTATATATTTATTATAATACAGTTTATAAACATAAATATTCCTCTAATATTGGAGGAATTGTGTTAAAATACGAGGCCGTCTGACTTCCGTATAGGCAGGTGTGGCAGTTTGTATGTATCATCCCTGTAATATACATTTCCATTATATCTCTTGCAGTAGTAATTTTTGATTCTTTTTGAAGTCTAAGAAAGCAAATTCTGTGACAATTTTTCCAAAGCCCCACTCTACTGCCTGGCGAAGAGAACTCATTGAATTGTTAAAATTTTGCTGTTCTAGAGCAAGTCGTCTATTTGAGTAAGGGCAGAGAAGTAATTCTTTAATTCCATATGCTTGGTCACCATACAAAACAAATCATTCCCCTGTTGGAAACGTGGTGTGTTCTTCAAGCTGTGTATAGAGATTAGATTCTCGAAAAATGCCGGCATCATTCCGTCTTCCAGGATAAGCTCCTTGAAAGTTAACAACAATTCCATCAGGACATAAGACCGACTGATATTTCACACAATGAAAACATTTGTGTCCTGAATAATAGTTTTCTTGGTCAACTGAAGGTCTACAGATTGCCCTAGCAGTACCATCTATAAAACCCCAGCAATTTTCAAGTGGTGATCCCTTCTCTCTAATAGCCTTAAATTGAACTCGCTATTTGAATTTTGCCAAAGCGTTCTATGAATTTACCTGAGCATAATATTGTAATTTCTCTAAATTTAACCATTGTAGGTTACGCAAATTATGTAAAAGGTGATTATGGTTATCATATATAATATGCATTACAGCATTTGAAATATATGAAAGAGATTGTGACGACAACCCAAATATTTTCTCTAAATCGGAAAGTCGATTGGGGTATATTAGTCGTCTGAGTAAAATACATAATCCTTCTATACCTGCATTGTAAAATAATACAATTATATTAGTAAACTAAATTAGGTATGTGGAATTATTCACCCTATACCTACCATTTGCGACATGTCGGTCAGCTGTCCTAATTTGATGTGGAATACCAAGGGCATTGCATAATCTTCGGAGATGTTCTTGTTTAAATCTGAAGTTTAATTCGATGTCTTTCTCAGTCATTTGATTTAAATTTAACCTGCCATATTGAAGACCCCTGTTTACTGCTCGCTGATTATCATTGAATAAGATATTACAAAGAATAGCATTCTCGATTTCTTCATCATTTATATCAGCTAAAGCAGCGACTTCTAATATTTCATCCATATTATGAGTACACATTAAATCACTGACAATATGACATTATTCCCTCAGATTTTGAAGTTTTTTTATGGGTGCTCGAAAATGCATGTCACTGCGGTAACTATTTTTGTCAATTTCCGATACAACTATACACGTGTCACGTGATTTTTATGTTTTTGGAAATTTATCGTATGCTGTGCGGTAACTCCCTATTAGTGTTGGAAAAAATAAATATTTGTCTGCAGTGGAACGATCGAATATAATAAAGTAAAAAAACATTAATTGATCAAGAGCACCCTCTCATATCCGCGCAATTGGTCCTAATCTCTTATCAAAGGGTTCCAGCACAATCAACTTTAACGAAATCCCTATTCTCATCCTGTCCCATTATTCAGCGTATAGTTTCTGTTTTTTAAGAACCAAACTTTACTGCACCAAATTTTATAACGTGGATTAAAGATGTAATCTCAATTACAAGCCACACATCCTGGCCTTACTAAGACTCGCATGTATTATGAAGCGTAATCCGGTGACCGGAGGTAACTCGACTGAAATGGAAGTAGAGCAGGAAGATCGTTTGTTTGGAAGGATTAAGGTCGGATATGCAGACTGGACACAATATTCATAAACGAGCCCGCCTCGGAGGTCATCATCCTGATATCATTTTGGTTTATTAGTACGATTAGCCCATCTGTATTCATGACTTCTTCTGATTTAACGAGGACAATGTTCGTGCTTTGAGTTTCGCAGACTGTTTGACCACATTGATACAAAAGAGTGTAAATAACTGGACAGGTTTCGACTTCAAACGGCAGGAACAATTGAATGTGGTTGGACGGTTGAATGTCAAAGTTAACAAATATCTAACAGCGATATGTGTGACCATGGTCATTTCTAGTCTCCCAACGAAAACTATAGTAACTCAAAATTTACAGTTTTGAGAAAAATTGCATTGAATCTTTGACTGTTAATAAAAAATCAAGAAACTGTTTAATATTACTGAACATTATTGAGGGTCTATATTTTGGTAGTAACATTGTTTATTCCAAGAAAATTTTTGTCATTGTTTTTGTATTTTGGGCCCTACATAAGCCATCGTAACTCAAAACAAATTTTTATGAGTTACTATAGTTTTCGTTGGGAGAGTCGATTTGTTGCGGTAGATATTAGTCATTCAAAATTCATAATTTTTGCTTTCAACTTTGTGCAGTCTTCACTTTAAATTAAAATTTCTTTGAAATGGTTCATCTTAGTGGTATAAAAAGTTTGCATTTCTTCTTCGAAACTGATTACCTACTCTATCGATTTGAGCAAAAAAGAATTAGTGTCAAGAAAGCAAAAAAACAGAAAAAACACAGAAAATGTGATATGCAACTGCAGTAACCGGAAATTCAGTAGATGTATCCGGTTTTCGTGACCACCAGTTTAAAAGGTTCTTGCAAGTAACTGTTGTGAAAATGCTGTTTGAAATACGAGTACTTTAATAGCTATTTATGTATCAAGTACGCAAAATAGAGTTTTAGGGGACGAATCGTAATTAATGACGAGGCGACGTAGGAGTTAATTTTTAGTCCGCAAAAACTGTTTTTGGGGACTGAGTACCTAAAATAACCGTTTTGCGTACTATTTTATTGAGTCCGAAAAAGACTCATGTTGGGGACTCAAATGAATCCCTAAAACAACTGTTTTCGGGAGCGTATACAAAAAAACAAATTTTGTTGTTGCTGTATTTATATTAACTTTTTCATTTTATTAAGTGTGATCACGTTCTGAAATAAAAGAGTTGTCGGCGGTGCAGGTCTTTTCAATTTATAATATTAATGTCTACAATGCATGAAAAAGACATCAAGAAGCACTGTGAAGAGAAAGGTGATGGATATTTTATTACACATCGCAATGCAATTTGCAGCGTGCACTTCACTAAGAGTTTCCTTGTTGCATTATTGATGCGAGTAATTTTCTGAAAGTTCTAGAAAATGTGTTGAAACAATTTATCTAAATTTAAATACTTATTTTGAAAATGTTCTATTCAGTCCACTTAGATTTTACATCGTGACTTTAGACAAAAATTCCTAAACTGATCAATTTTTATTTTAAAATAACATTCTTTTAAATGTTTGTTTTTACGTGCGACGTCACATGTATTTAAAACAAATATCTTACAGAATGTTTTAAAGTTTCAGGATTTTTGTCCAAAAATCACCAATTACAAAATAATGAATTTATTCCTTTCATTTACACCATACTGTATAATTTTAATACAAATAGGTATTAACCATATTATAGCGAAATTACTGTTTGCCAACATGGTGGATGCCGCCCCTCTTATCAATTATGTATGTGTAACAACTTCTTAAGCAATTCTCCCTTCAGTTCCATGTTGAATTTTCCGATCTAATTATTATGTCATCCAATGCCGGATGATCTCGAAGCGAACAGGTAGAAGGGAATACCTCCCATCGATGTAATATCCCCCTAAACTGAAATCCCAACAGCTGTATGAGGAATTCGAAAGCAATCTCACGTAGAACGCGGCAGCCACATTTCTGATGAAATTTACTGGAGCAGTAGGCGACAGTCTAACCGACTAGATACATCGCCAAGACACTAATTTAGCGACATGACATACGACATTTAATACGTTTTCTACGACTAAAGACATTGTCACCAACTTTGATACTTCTGTCGTACAAAAGATATTAGAAATGACACCAAATTTATTTTATTTTCTATGGAGCTGTAAATAAATAAGCAAATCTAGATAATCAATAAACTTTTTAAAATGTATTAAGCCCTCTAAATTTTTAGCATGAGATTAGTTGTACAGCATTTGGAAAGGGACTGAAAAAGTGACAATTTTGAAAACTAAAGCTGCAGAAGAATTTAAAAAATTTGCATAAATTTATAGCTTATTTTAAACAAATCACATACCGTTTATTGCCAATCTTTACAGTACCTGCTTGTATACTTCACAGAATAAGTTTTTCTGTATTTACATCCTTTTTTGTATTCTTTTTAACGAGGAGCCCATTTTTGTCCGTAACATACAGGGTGATTCTTAAATAGATCGACAAAAGTTTATTCTTGGTAGTATCAAATGAGAACATGCTGGAAAAATATTTAAAAAAATTCATTATTTAAACGTTCTCCAAATAAAATTTATTAAAGTTATTTTCGAGGTAAAGCGTACGCCACTGATGTGTTCGTAAAAAGCATTAGGAAACCATGGTATTAACTTGATAAAAATGTATTTGATCATTGTAACAATACATAAACGCCGATCAAAGGGGTTTTGCCCCTAAAAGATATAAACGTAAAAAAGGTACAGTTTGTCTCCATTTATCCTTGGGAAACTGTGATAAAATTTTGTCGGTCTATTTAAGAATCACCCTGTATGTACTGCATGTACGGTTATAGCTAAAATGTTGACAATATAAAGACAAATATAAGTAGTGTAGTGTTAAATTTAGAAGAAAATATTGACTTTAAAATGTGTAAGTCTCTTACAACTCTCCCTCTTTAAGTGCTTTAATCTTATCTCAAAGCCAGTCTCTTCTTAATTGTGTAAAATAGTTTGTAGGCCATCCTAGCGGTTTATATTTTCCTGTCCGGAAGAATACATTTAGTTAAATTCAGTTTGATGTGATTACAGTTTGCGGTGGGGTTGAAGCGGCAAAGTTAGGGTAATATTTTAAGGGGCGGAGTGCTGACAGGTAAGACCGGTAAAGTTAGCAATTGTGGCGGCGTGTCGCGGTTACCACAGAACCTCCCCGGAACGGAAACGGAAGTGTTCTCTGACGCACGTAGCGCATCGAACAACTCTCTCAGAGTGCCCATTAGATAACTTGGACTTGTTCAAGAATTATGGGTCTAATTGCTCAAGGAGCTCGGAGGCTGTGAACATTCTTTTTGAATTGGATTGAAATCGGGACGTTGCTGCAGATTAAATTTCCGTTCGGTTATGGGTGCGATTTATCATTCACGTCAAATTCAGAGACACGAATATCGACATTAGGAAAATGATAAAACTATGGCAGATAAAACAAGTTGAGGGTATAAAATGTATTGTTGCACTTGAATTCTGTTTGTTTATGCAATAAGTATACTACGTAAATGAACAAATCAGAGAAAGTTTATTAAAGAAATCACAGATGTATTTTAATAATTTTTGGTATGAGTGGAAGGTTGATGAAATTAAGAGATTCACTTTTGGGTGTGCTATTAAAAAGTCTGTCTATCAAGCAAGCCTAGAAATTTAAAACTTGTGTCTGCGGACGATAAAATGCCAAAATGACAAACAAGAAATGTCAATATGTTAACTGTAACAACAAATAGTGGTGAACGATTTGTATGAATAAACACCAACTACTTTAGGGTGTTTTAAGACATTTCATAGAGGAATTCAATTTGTTTAGATCAATATTTTAATTTTTATAAAATAATTTTTTGACATCTAGCTGACATACGAACTGGCAAGCGACATACGTCCTCAACTAGTACGCCTACTTGCTAGAAAAATTTTTTGATCGCACTGTACAGGGTGCTGCATTTTGGATGTTCGAATAGGGAATCTCCGAAACTAAGAGGTTTAGCCAAAAACGAATGATACATTCTGGGGCTCATTTTTTGAGAAAATAATATTGGTTAAAACCGCATTCCGCTATCGTCTCTTGTTTTCGACTTATAGACAAAAGTTGACATTTTGGCGAAATCTAAAAAAATTTATATCTTCGTTATTATAGAAGATACGGATTTGAAATAAAGACATTATACAGGCACTTTTTTACAAGGAATTTAATAATGTAGCTAACAATTTTTTTCAGTTATTAGTTTAGCAGTAATAAGATAAACTTGTATTTTTTTAAATGGAAATCATAGGCGGCTATGGCAATTTTGAAAAGCTTATTTTTTTCTGATCTAAAAAATATATATTTGTAACAAAATATTTTTTATAACTATACTTAAAAAGTGAAATACATATTTTGTGTGATAATAGTTGGCTATGGAAAAACTGTTTCACTCCAAATGTGTAAATAATAATCAATAAGAGTTTTGTGAACTGTAAAATAGATGAAAAAATAGATAAAATTATAAAGATTTAAAAAATACAATACGATAGAAGCATTGAAGCACCTCAGAACAAAATTAATACATATTTTTTTAAAATCAAAAAATAGAAAAAACAAATGTGTCAACAGTCAACACAATTACAAAAAACATATTTTTGATGATCTAGTGGAGGTATGATGACGTTTTACATAGACGAAATTTGGGTATTCGAATAGCCATATCGTCATTTTTGTGTCATATAAAATATATTTTATTGAAGAATTAAAGCGGCTTTTTTTACAACACTATGTATCACTAGAAGTTGCAATGGTAATGTTAGCTTGTTTAAAAACAAAGAAATGTTATTAGTCGCCAATAAGTTGATTTACAATTTATTTTGCACCTTTTTCATTACTTAGTACTTAGAAAACTCTTTCATTAGTCACACTAGTTGAATATAATATAGTTTAAATCCTTTTAGTTGAAGATGCAATATTTTTCCATGGCCAACTGCGAACAAAAATAAAAGATAATTTTTTGCTTAAAATGTATTATAATAATTTGTTACAAATATATATATTTTAGATAAGAGAAAAACAAGCTTTTTAAAAATGACATAGCCATCTATGATTCCCATTTAAAAAAATTCAAGTTTATTTTATTACGGCTAAACAAACTGAAAAAAATTGTTAACTACTTATTAAATTCTACGTAAAAAAGTGCCTGTATAATGTCTTTATTTCAAATCTGTGTCTTCTATAATAACGAAGATATGAATTTTTTTAGATTTCGCTAAAATGTCAATTTTTGTCTATAAGTCGAAAACAAGAGACGATAGCGGAATGCGGTTTTAACCAATATTATTTTCTCAAAAAATGAGCCCCAGAATGTATCACTCGTTTTTGGCTAAACCTCTTAGTTTCGGAGATTCCCTATTCGGACATCCAAAATGCAGCACCCTGTACAGTGCGATCAAAAAATCTTTCTAGCAAGTAGGCGTACTAGTTGAGGACGTATGTCGCTTGCGAGTTCGTATGTCAGCTAGATGTCAAAAAATTATTTTATAAAAATTAAAATATTGATCTAAACAAATTGAATTCCTCTATGAAATGTCTTAAAACACCCTAAAGTAGTTGGTGTTTATTCATACAAATCGTTCACCACTATTTGTTGTTACAGTTAACATATTGACATTTCTTGTTTGTCATTTTGGCATTTTATCGTCCGCAGACACAAGTTTTAAATTTCTAGGCTTGCTTGATAGACAGACTTTTTAATAGCACACCCAAAAGTGAATCTCTTAATTTTATCATTTCGGAGATTCCCTATTCGGACATCCAAAATGCAGCACCCTGTACAAGGTAAAGCCGAGTATGCAAAGCTAAAAAATTACATTTTTCAATTCCAGAAAGCATAAATTGGAATTCAGATTAGTCAGTTGTATTTCAGAAAGTATTAATTGTAATTCAGAAACCATTACATATAATTCAGAAAATATCAATTGTATTTCAGATGAGTAACTTACTGTTTTCTCAAAATGAAATTTACACATAAACACCAATTATTTTGTTTTCAAAATTAAAGAATTACATAAACTTGGTATTTTATAAAATAAATAAGATATTTTATTTTCAAAGGGATTTTTAAATAAAAATAACAAATTCTGAATTACAATTGTCGAATTCTCAATTACAAATGACAAACTCTAAATTACAATTAACACTTTCTGAAATACAATTGATTAATCTGAATTACAATTTACGCTTTCTGAAATTAAATTAACTAATCTGAATTACATTTGATTGTTTCTGAAATTCATTTTACTGTTTTGAATTACAATTAATACTTTCTGAAATACAATTGTCTAATCTGAATACAATTAACGTTTTCTGAAATATATCTTACGCTTTCTGAATTACACTTGAAAAAGGTGTAGTTTGCAGAGCTCTAAGATTGAATCGTTTTAAAAGTTGCCTGATCAAAGCCTCTCGTAGGATAGTTCCCATCAATTAAAAATGCTAAGAATTTCAGTAATTTTCGCTGTACATTTTCAAGCTGACTTATATGGACAATAAAAATTGGCTGCCGGATTCAAGTCTGGATAGGACCAACGAGAAAAATAGAGTTTTTAGGACCGTAGTGTTGTGCAATTCACGACGGTTTTTGTAAATGAAACCATACGATTTGCAGTAACATTCCTGATATGTTCATTGAAATTAAGTTCCGTATCAAAAATGACTCCTAAATCCTTTGCACAACAAGTATGATGTAGAGATGGTATAAGAATATTGGACCTGTTATTTTGAAACAGTGACTGTTTCACGGAACAGTTCCGTCACTCCGTTAATAACATGTACTGTGATACTTATTTTATTGTAAAAAATACGTGTATTTTCAAGAAAGATGTAAGAGCGGAATAAAAAGTCTTTAAAATGACGTAACTTTAGATCTAAGAATTAATTAATCGCAAAAGACATACGGATTTAAGTTCATGAGTGATTTTGTTACAAATTAATTTGATCGCTAGATACTTCAATGTTTTAATGAGCAATTTCCTGTAAACTTTGACAAAAAGAAAGCAAGATAAGAAACTGACACTTCCCAGCATGTGAGATGCGTGAAGACAAAATAAATAAAATTTTTCTTCATCAAAGTGTTGGAAAATCGATATGAGTTCCTTCTATATGTTTCAAACAAACGAAATAAATTTTCCAAACCACCGAGATTGGAAACCTCGCTTTCCTATCAAAATGACACAAAACTTTCATAGAAATTACACAATCTTTCGTTGATTTTTACATAAATTTACGAGATCGACACTCTCTGTCAACTAGTTTGGGCAGAGACACGATATTTATGGCCAAGTGGATGACCTAGTGTGTGTACAGCGAAATCCTCATGCGATTTTCGACTTTATATATGATATGGTATATTAGATAAGTGTCAGTGCGGATCAAGCACGGAGCAGAAAACCGTGCGTGACGAGGAAATAAATCAAGAGAAAGTGTTATATGGCCACTACCTCTTACACAACGTGAAGCTACGACTCCACGTTTGTGATACAATCAATGTACATCTAAAATCTCGAATATTTATTCAATCTTCTAAGTGCAAAAATAGCAGGTGGATGCTGTTGTTTAAATCAATAGTGAAGTCCAAAAAGGCATCATAGGATTAGTTTGCCTAATAAAGTAATAATAATGTTTAGACATTCATTCGCATGAGTGGAATAGAATTCCATTTTGATAAATCCAGCCTTCATACAAGGAAATTAAAGTTTTCTTCAAAATCTAAATATTTTTTGGAAACTAAGTAGGGACTCTCTGTTAAATTTTTTATATTGGTACCCCGTAGTTTTCAAAATTCTTCTTAAGTGAATTTGAAATATTCAAAATTCAGTTCGTTGAATGCGTAGCCGAAAAAAATTTCTAATGTAAAATATTTCCCGAATCATTACTTGATTGTTTCTTGAGACTTCCTTGCTATTTGATTATATAACAGTCGAGGCCGTTAACATTTAACGGACAGGAAATGGACGTTGTTACGCATGTTGCCATACAAAATGCTACTTGCGTCAAGTTTGACATTTTGATTTTGAACAATTTTGTAGAAATCTTTTAGGATAACAAAAAGTAAGGAAGGAAACAGGGCCGATTTCAAACTTAAATCTTTTTTGTTATTTGCTACATACCGGCCTTATGATGTTAATAACTACTAACATTTTCAAGTTTTGGCATTTATGATCGATTTGTTATTGTTACTTTGTTTTAAAATTTGGTAGGGGGGGCGGGGTAAGGTGACGAATGGAAAAAGATGACGAATTCAGTATTTTTCACATGTTGTCACAGAGGACAGCACGTCCCAAAGTGCATAAGAGTTCCCCACTGATGTTAAATGTTCCTTACTAGGTGGGATAAACAAGCGTGCGTGCACATTAAAGCAAGTTGTGACAAAAAGTTTATGTAAAACCTATTTCATTGTAATTTTTGAGCGTCAAAACGCAGGAAATCAGCATTCTACGTTAAGTTCTTTAACTTCTTCACTAAAATGTTCTGAAAATACAACTTAATACCTACTAATTAATAGGAGGTTTATTTTTTTTTACAATAATTTAGGTTAATGATAAGCTTTGTTTTGATAAAAATGGCGTGAGGGGGAAAGATCACAATTAATTTTTAATTCTCCTGCAAGCCAGCACCTTCAACCACAGCCTATGATCTCCCAAACTCTTTCCCGATTTATGGATCTAACTCCATCTACTTCTTCGGCTCTTCCTCTACTTTCAGTGGCAAACAAAAGACTGATAAAAAACAAAAGAAAAATTGCCGTCGTTTTTTTATTGGGAACTACTGTAAAAAAGGCGTCGTAACAGAAACAAAAGAAGCAAGAAGAGAAAGAGCTGACAAGACAGAAAAGTTTGACGAAGAAGGCGAACATAAAGAAAGCACGTCGTCAATTGGACTTCTCTTCATCTTCTGACGAAGAGCTATCTTATGCCGTACCTTACGTCGACACTGATATGATATGGATTCGCCGGATTTCGAAGAAGACATATAGTGCATCATATGCTCGGAAGAAGGTGAGGATGAACTATAGTACCAGTGTTTCAAGTGGGCTCATTCTGAGTGTTCCCGATGAAATCAAAAGAAGGCCAGCCATAGGGCTTACAAATGCGACTTCTGCACTTTTTTCAGTTTTTTTTTTTTAATTTTTATTACAATTACTCGTACTTGGTTAATAAAGGTTTTTTTATGTTTTCAAATCATATACGTATATATTCCAGCTATGGGGTAAGATGACGAAAATTACATTGTATCGTCCTTTTGAAGGTGAGAAGGTGAGAGATCTGGTATTAAGCAAGACACGGATGAAGTTCTCACAAAAATTTCAGTTCTTAAATCCATTTACAGTGGCCAGGAAAAATCGTAGAAGATTAACTCGTCATTTTACCCCGCCCTCGCCTAACTTTGCAATTTATTTGTCTTTAGAAGTAATAATTATACATTATACAGGGTGCGCGAGAACTCGCGCCCCAGAGAAAATTTTCAAGTAAGGTAAGATACTAGGAACATGAAAAAAATGTTTAAAAAATTCTATCTGTCAAAAAATTTTGACATTTATATTTTGACATTTGACATTTTTTTATATCTATTTAATGATACTGATGATCTTGTATATGTTTTTTTACAATTATTTAGTAAAAGAACAAAAATTTTGGCAATAAAAGCCACAAATAACATAAAACAGAGTTACAATTTAGGATACAGCTTCCTTGCTTCTTCTTTTAATAGCCTATAGCAAAAAAACTTGGAAAATTATTTTTACAACAGAAATAAATAAAACAAAGTGCAAACTTTAAACCCTCATAACTTCGAAAATTTTTATAGATAAATTTTTTTGACATTTTTTCCCTGTTCCTGGTATTTAATCTTATATGGCATTTTTCTATGGGGCGCGAGTTCTGGCGCATCCTGTATATTTCCTTTCTTTTACCAGAAAAATTAATAATGGCTCTTGAAGTTTTATTCTTACCTGAGGAACTTTGTGGTTGAAACGCGTTGTGTTTTCAAATAAAAGTTTGGTGTGACGGGCTAATCGTGTTTTTGTTCCCTTTCCATACCAAGCTCCAAGAAGAAGAACCAAGAAGAAGAAAAAAAATGGCTCTTGAAGCTTTCTATAGCATCTTCTTACTGCAGTAATCATTTGAATCGTAAGAATTGTTCCCTTTTTTTCTTACTTTACATCATTTCTTATTAGATTGAGAAAAAACTAACCGGACAAAAGTTTTATTTTTTTTATGTTTTACTGTTTAAGTAAGAGCAGATAATATTGATTTTGAACGTATATTTGCAAACATTAAATTTTGGTAGGCAATGTCATTTTAAAACATCATCTTTTTGTCTAAAAAGTACTTCTGCATAATTTTGTCAAAGTTTTTACAAAAATAAATGTAAATATCGAAACACCACGCCAAAAATTAATTAAGTTGTAAGAAACATTTTATTGTGGCTAGTTTCTTCCTTCAACAAAGTGGGGCTTATAAGAAGTTTCGTCAATTTCAAGACAGCTACTTGCAGCGCACCCGGGCGCCGAGTTGTTAGGGGGGGGCTAAATAGAAAGAAACATTTTAATAAAAAAGTGAATTAAGACACTAGGGTTCATTTATTTAAAGCGTAAAATTTTGATTTGGAATAATTTTTTGGGGCAGATTTGGATTTATGGGCTATAATTTTCGGGAAAAACGGTGGTTTTGTAAACCGCGCATCGACTTTAATTTAGAAAAGCAAAAGCAATGAGTTTTTTTTATAAGTATAAGATTTTTTCAGTATAAGATTTTTCTTTCTTATATTAATCTAAGAAATCACCTCCCGAAATCTTTCAATGTTTTTCCGGACACCTATATAAAAAATTAGTTCATTTATAGATTTTTTAAATTACTTAAAAATAAATTGCTTTTTGTTTCTGTTCAAGGCTTAAAAATTTATTTGTGAAAATGAGAGAAGTACTAAATAGGTACATATTACCAATGAAACTATATAACCCTGCATCATAATGCTAAATTAAGATACGCATCAGCTTGCGTAATTTGGCCTTTATAGCACGCTGAATTTTATTGTTTTCTAAGTAACAAGAGATAGTGAAATGTATGGACCAATTACAACGTGAAAAAATTTGCTCAACAACGTAAACTAGTAACCGTCTATACGAAAACGATTCACAAACAACTTTTGATAATTTTATTGTGTAAATTCACATTTTTTCAATGCTCATAAAAGATCGTAAATGGGTAGGTATAATAATAAAAATAGCGTATAACACTCGTTTATAAGCGCCTTTAAAACACTTACTCCGCTGACGCGTCGTGCTCTTAAACCCGTCGTGCGTGTTATAAAGGCTTGCTTATGTGAGCGCCTGTTTTTAAATTAAATGTTGGGAATTATTAGTCAACACTGCTAATTCGACAGAACGATATTAAAAAAAAGAGTGTGTCTTGAAAAAAAGGGAAATGACAGTTTTTGTAAATAAGTCAGGCTTGTAATAAAATTTGTGGAATTAAACAAGTTTTTTTGATTTTATCCCGGCCATCCTCATACTTATAAACTAGTATTATAATATACTATTATATTTTTTCTAGCAGAATAGATGATAATTACAGTATTATATTTGAAGAATTTTTGATACTTTAATGAAAATATTTGAAGATGATTTGTTTTTAAAATTGCTACTATCCATAGCACTTATTCAAAAGTTTTTTTTTACAAAATCGTATCTTTAGTTGTTTCATAATAATTTAATTTGATGTTTTAAATAAAATAAATGCATTTTGTTTCTAAATCAATTCGAGAACAAACTGTATACGTTTGGCTTACTCATCCAACGGCTATCGCTAACTTTTATTTCTTATTTAGTTTTTGACCAAATCAGTAATGTACCGATCTCGGATTTCGTCTTTTTTTCAGATACGTGTTTCAGGATCACGTAGTTAAAATTTCCCATCAGTTTGTAAGTGGGTGGGTAATTGGTGCAAGCTTTCCATCAGAATCGGATCGAGTTGAGAGAACAGAAACGTGGGTATTACGGCTAAAGTTAGCACTAATCTGATTACTGGGTTACAGCAATCGCTTCTGCGATTAATCGAAAACTCGAACTACTACTCCACAATGTTAACCTATTCGCAACTTGTGTAACACTTGCTGTTACAAATAAATTAATGATTGCCTTCGTGCAAGGAAGAAGTTAGAAGATGTCAGTCGACGCTCCTTGTCCACAGAGAGGTCTTGGATTTCAAGCATTTAGCGCTATAGTTCACTATCGAAGAACAACAAAATTACTTCATATTTGATATATATATATATATATGCAATATACATTATGAAAGAGATTAATGTATTTAAATTTTTAACACGCTTCTTTAAAGTTGAGGGCCAGTTTCATAATCGAATTAAAGAGATTTTAAAATTAATGTTTGTTTAGACTGTGAATTTGTAGTCAACAAGTCCGTAATAATGAACACATTCTAAACGACATTTAATTTAAAGCTCCTTTAAATTCGATCATGAAACTGGCCCTGAATGTTTTTGGCTCAACATAAAGTATTTAAACCGTGTCTAATTTTTGTCGCTTTAGTAGTGACACCCCAAATTTTTATTTGAAACAAGCAAAGGCTAGAATGTTGTTTTCTCAACTCCAACTTCACATTTATTTGATCATGGGATACTACACCTGAAACACCAACACTATTTTTAATAGTTATACACGGTGAGTCTTAATTTGTACGGAGTTATACGGATAAACTTTGGGAATTAAAAGTTATGATCAATAATGAGTAAAAAAATTAAAAACAAGGTAAAGAAAACTTTTTTATTTTTGACAAATATAAATATCACTTAACTCTACCTAAATAACGAAAATGGCGTGAACAAATGTAATGTCGACATTGGTGTCATCAGATCAAATTATCTAAAATTTTAAAATCTGATAGTAATTTTAACGCGGTATTTCTCGGAACAAGAAACTTTTATTGGAATTTTTTTTCACTATTAGTTATTATTTGACATCATTCCTAAAATTAAGCGTTTAAGTTAAGACTCACACTGTATAATAATAGATTTATCGTATGTTCTAACAGGATATTATATAACACATTTTCTCACACTTTGTTAGAATTTGCTATTTTAACCGCACAATTCTAGAAAAAAAACAATAAAACATTCTGACGGTATTAAATTTGCTCGCTAATTATGATAGACTTCTAGATTTCTAAAATTTGACACACGAGCTGAGCGCGTTTTTGGCCAAGATTCTCACAATTACGTTATGATGGGGTTTTTAAATTTTAAATATTCAAACTCTTCTCAAAACCAAAAAATAGGTGTCTTATTAAATATTTTAAAAATCCTATCCAGTAATGTTTTTAATAATTAAAATTTCTAACATGGTGTAAGAGCCCATTGATCTGTTTTTTAATGGACAACAAAAATTATTAATCAAAGGAGGACATGAGGACTGTTCGGAAAGTCGCGCACCTGCGTACACTGAATCATCGGACGGTGCCCTAAAAAAATCTAAATCTAGATGTTAAAATCTAAATATCTAGAAAAATTTCGAAGTTATGAGACTTTAAATTTTGCACTTTGACCTTATTTATTTCTGTTAAAAAAATAATTTTCCAAGTTTTTTTGCTACAGCCTGATAGAAGAGGAAACAAAGAAGCTGTATCCTAAATTGTAACTCTGTTTAGTGTTATTTGTGGCTTTTATTGGGAAATTTTTTTGTTTCTTTACTAAATAATTATGAAAAAACATATACAAGATCATCAGTATCATTAAATAGACATAAAAAAATGTCAAATGTCAAAAACTAAATGTAAATTTTTTCAAATAGACTTTTTTAAACTTTTTTTCAGTACTCTGGGGGACTATCCAATTACTCCCTTTCAAGGAGATGCGCGACTTTCCGGACACCCTGTATTTCCCAAAGTACTCGTAAATGTTAATCATTACAAACTCTTACAATAATAATTGGTTCCAATTATAGTTGTTCCATTGTAGAGCGATTAATATGGAGACATTATAATGTAGCGACCGCGTTAATTGTTGAGATTATTAATCCCTTTATTAAGAAACTAGTTGCAAAATTTTTCCGTTGATAGTACAATTGCGTATAATATTGTGGTCGTCAATGTCATTTTTGGACAAACATATTTTTATATAATTTGAAATTGGTGACATAATGTCAGTAATAATAGAAAGCTATTCGACGTTTAAACTATTTTTGACTTTTTTGAACATCAATCACAAAGGGTAAATTGCAAAATTTATGACAAAATAGAACAATTTTTTAGTGACATTGACGACCAAAATATGTAGCACGCGACTGTACTTTTTAAAAAAAAATTGGGGAAACTCAAATTTTTAATTTTGCTACGTTTAATATTTAATATATTTTTTGAGACAATCTTATGGGAATCTTGCATTATAAAGTCTTTCAGATGTATGTCATAAATGTAAGTACACTATCAGCCGTTGAAAACTAACATACTTAACAAATCTAAAAATTAAAAAATTTTCAACTGTAGTTACACGAAAGGTTTTTTTTATTCGGATAGAATTGAAATATTTTTACGAGAATTTGTTGTGACGACACAAACCGCCTACTCGTCCGAAAGAACGAATTTTTTATCTGGTGGTTTGTGGAGTCAATTAACACAAAAGAAAAAACCTTGATGATTTAATAAATAACAAACTGTCGCCAAATTGACGGTGTTGTATTTACGAGTATCTTATTTTAGGAGTAGTTTGTTTTTCATTGGCCTCAATTTCTTTATTTTTTCTACGTGCCATAACGCATGTATGTCATTGTGCACATCAATTTCAACTAATTTGTTAATTTTTAAAATTGTATATCCGTTATTAAAGCAATAAGCAATAATCAGTTTCGGGAAACTCTGCTACGAAAGTTTGCACACATTTTGTCCAAATATGCACAGTTAGAGCTAACTTTATTCAATGTCGCATTGACAAGTTCATCGCGGCTTATGGGATTTTTTATATTTGAATTAAATTATAATTATCGTTTTAAAATGCCCCGAAACTGAAGTTTCTAAAATTCTTATTTCGAATGTCACTCAAGTAATACGAATCTGTGGCGAGGGGTACAAAATTTTACTTCAAAATTTTTTTTGGTGAAAAAAACAGTGAACTTAAATTTTGTGTACAGAAATAACTGATTTTGTAGTGTAGCACCATCTGCATTTTTAACGCCTTGGAGGCTCTTAACATTGGTAACAAACACTGTGTTCTGTACATATTCCAACGGCATTTCACGAACGTGATTCGCAAAACTATGAATGAAAAAAATAATTCTAAATCTTTTTTTAGCACCTATTACAAGTGTTGAAGTCTCAAAATTCAGCACATATCAAAAAAAGATTCTAAAGGACTTGACGGAATTCCGCATTCGCTTTTAAAACATGTCGTGGGCGCATACTAGTTCGCTCCGGCGGTCAGCTCTTTCTTAATCCTTGATGTTAAAAGGGTGGTAGCTAAGTTCGCTCCTGAAGCCATTTCTAGGAATTACCTTAATTACTCCAACTAACCTGAAATAAATAATACGGGTGGAAAGCAGATAATAAATATATTTTTTGTTGTTGAAAAATCTGTTCGAATTCGAGAGTTCAAGTTTACACTTATTTTTGTTGTCTATTCTGTTGAAAAGTATGGATTCGTTATAGTCCGGGCAAGTTAGCTTAAAAAATAGGGGTCAGGTTACAATAGTTCGCATAAAGCTGAAAATTGGTACGAATGTTGGGAAGCTCATTATAAAAGAAATGTAAACAGTCCCCATCGATCCCACATCTGCAAAAAATGTTATTCAAGGTCAAAGGTTGCGAAAATGGCCAAACGGTAAGTTTTATCATAAAAATACATCAGACAAAAATTGTAGAGCATGCAATTCTCTATAAAAAATGTTCTTAAACTTTTTTTCCTAAGAGTAACGATTTCTGAGATATAGCGATTTAAAAAGTTGTGTTCTTCATAATATGCACACGTTTCCACGCCACCTGTGAGGTAGTGTACTTGGCGCATTTTTTTAAAGTAGTTTCTCCGGTAGGCCTATTCCACGATCTATTGAGGTTCTGTTTAATTAAAAAATCTTGTATCAAATGACAAATGGTACTATTGGAGATGATAAAAGCGATGTAAATTATGAGTAATATAGAGGAAAATTATTCGTCTGATTGATAGTTATCTGATGGTATTTCAAGTGTACTGTCTTCTTCGTCTTCTTCTTCTTCTTCATCATCTTCCTGCTGGGTACAAGTAACTTGTTCTAAGAGCGATGACACAGATGTCTCCTCGCAGATACCGTAAACATCTTCTCCTAGAAGATAGCGAATTCCGTTGATGATTACAACTTGTGGAGTAGAATTACTATTTTGAAAAACTTCAGCACAATTAATTAAGTTTTGTTTTACAAACAATTTAAAAATTGTTGTTTTATCTGCAAGGAGACATCTGATTCATCGCTCTTAGAACAATTTACTTGTACCCAGCAGGAAGATGAAGAAGAAGAAATAAAAGAAGAAGACGGTAGAATAATTTTCCTCTATATTACTCATAATTTACATCGCTTTTATCATCTCCAATAGTACCATTTGTCATTTGATACAATATTTCTTATTTAAACAGAACCTCAATAGATCGTGAAATAGGCCTACCGAGGCAACCACGTTAAAAAAACGCGCCAAGTACCTACCTCACAGATGGCGTGGAAACGTGTGCATATTATGAAGAACACAACTTTTTAAATCGCTATATCTCAGAAATGGTTACTCTTAGGAAAAAAAGTATAGAAACATTTTTTATAGAGAATTGCATGCTCTACAACTTTTGTATGATGTATTTTTATGATAAAACTTACCGTTTGGCTGAAAAATGCAAAAATCCCATTTTTGCAACATTTGACCTTGAATAACTTTTTTTGCAGATGTGGGATCTATGGGGACTTTTGACATTTCTTTTATAATGGGGTGTCCAACATTCGTACCAATTTTCAGCTTTATGCGAATTATTGTAACCTTGAATGTGTTCATTGCCCGGACTATTAGAAGTGCCTGAAATGTTTAATACATCATAATTTGTTTGTATGGTACATTAAAGTTCTCAATATGCAATTTTTATGACATTTTTTTTTTTTTTGTAAGTACAACATATACAGGGTATTTCACGAGTGATAATGAGCCTGACCACATTTGAACTGCAGCCAGCAATACATTTGCATAGGCTTCATGGATTTTGATTATGAATTTTAAAATTAATAAAACATAGTTATCGCGTGACTGACACAAAGAAATTGACAAGACAGGAAACACAATTTTTAAGGTTATTGTCTATCTACCATTGGAAAACACTTTCAAGCCTTTTTGGAGCTTTTCTATACAGGAAACATTGTCTTTACAAAAAAGCATTTTTCCCAAATTCGCCATAAATGAGAATTGGATCTGTTTTCTCATCGTTCGAATGCATTTAGAAATTTTGCTAATGTCAGTTCTGACATGGTTGTGACAAATAAAATTATCGAAGCAAAGCTATCGTGGATTCATAATTCGGTTTTTCAATCAATGCGATATCTAAAATATCCACGTTAACTTTGCAAATGTATTGCGGGTTATATTTTCAATTCCGTCAGGCTCATTATCACTCGTGAAATACCCTGTATACATGATGATTCTTAAATAGACCGACAAAATTTTATCCTTAGTAGTATCAAATGAGAACATTCTGGATAAAATATTTAAAAAATTCATTGTTTAAACGTTCTCTAAATAAAATTTATTAGTTATTATCGAGGTAAAGCGTACGCCACTGTTGTGTTTGTAAATAGTATTAGCACAGGTAGTGGAAACCATGGTATTAACTTGATGAAAATGTATTTGATCATTGCAACAATTTATAAACGCCGTAAGTGGCACGGATCAATGGGGTTTTGCCCCTAAAAGATACTATCATTTTCTGGATTTTATTCAACGAACTTGTCAAGAGTTGTCACTTTTTTCATTGTGCAAACAAATATGTATTCTAACAACGAAAAAGTCGATATGCTGTTAATTTATAGTGAATGCCGCAAAAATGGTCTGCAAGCCTCAGTTTTATACAGTCAACGTTTTCCACATAGACGACATCCGACGGACAAGATTTTTAAAGGGCTTGAAAAAGAATTAAGGGAAAACTGGCCAAAACGAAAAAGGAACAGACCCCGCACAGTTACGACGGTCGAAAATGAAAAAATACAGGTTCTGGAAATAATCGACGATGATCTACATGTTGGTCAAAGGCAGATTTCTCGACAAAGCGGGATTAGCCGTACATCAGTCCAGCGAATTTTAAAAGAAAACAAGTTTCATCCATACCATGTGATGTTGGTGCAAGGTTTAAAAGAAACAGATTATCCTCGAAGAGTTCAATTTTGCAATTTTATCCTGGCTAAAATTAATGAAAATGAAATTTTTTTTAAACAAAGTACTGTTCAGCGATGAGGCAAAGTTCTCCAATAATGGCTCTGTCAACAGGCATAACTGTCATTACTATGCTTTAGAAAATCCACATTGGATCAGACAAACACATTTTCAAGAAGTTATTTCAGTAAACGTCTGGTGTGGTACAGTGGACGACTACGTTGTTGGACCGTACTTCTTTGATGGAACATTGACTGGAGAACGATATCTTCATTTTTTACAAAACACATTAGCATTGTTACTGGAAGATATTCCTTTACAAATTAGAAGAGATATGTGGTTTCAGCAAGACGGTGCTCCTCCACATTATGCACGAAACGTGCGACAGTACCTAGACGAAACATATCCGAGAAAGTGGATTGGAAGAGGAAGCATTTACAACTGGCCACCTCGAAGTCCTGACATGACTCCGTTGGATTTTTTTTTTATGGGGAACTGTTAAAGACAAATTTTATCGCACTCTTTGTCGAGACAGGGAAGAATTAAAAAATAGAATTCGTGCCGCTTGTGCTGAAGTAACTCCAGATATTTTAGCAAGAGTACGCCGGTCATTCATAACTCGAGTTCAAACATGCTTGCGAAATGATGGTCATCATTTCGAACATTTGTTACGATAGTTTTAAGTTTGTTCAACAGTTATATTTACGTTTCCTTGTTTTGCTGAATTCATGACATATATAAATGCTTTTGTTCCTTTAGCCGATGTAGCAGTTTCAAAATCTTTTTTTTTTATTGCAAATGAGTAATTTTTACAAAATGTTCGTAAAATTTGACAGACGAATTTGGCATTTTGGAGAATCAAGGAATATCCAAAATTACTACTAATAATTTTATAGAATCTAGTTATTATTGGAAACTGTATATTTGGTTGCATTTTAAAGCTCGTCAGGGTCGTAGTCTTACGTGGGCCACGCTGTATATTCATATACGTTGTTTAAACACGTCTATACTTGAACCCTTTTTGTCTACAAATACAATTAATAATAAAAGTCTTATTATTGGCCCGCGGCGTGGAGAGTAGAGGAAGAGTGCCGAGGCCCGAGTTAGTTTTCCTAGAAGTAGGTAACTCACGGGAGCGAATTAGTATACGGTCGTCGGAGCGAACTAGTATACGATTAACAGGTTTTTTTGACCGCGGGAGCGAACTTGTGTGCACCGCATATCGTTAGTCTGGAGGTCAATTTTTGACCGTTTGCAACTGCCTAACGTATACGTTTGGTGTATAAATCCAATTTTTGAACATACGCATACTTACGAATACGCAAATTTACGCACATATATCGTACGTTTTGGTGCGAGCAGAGATTTAGCATTCGAAGTGGCGTAAGTACGTGATTCCCTTAATATACTTAACAATTTTAAAATATTTTGAAATGGATGACTTATTGAATGTTCTTGCTATTAGAAATCTATAAATTGCAGAACAACGAAATAGGTCTCGTAATAGGTATCATTCAAGAGATCCATTTCAAAATGTAAACAAAATGCAATTCATTAAAATATTTCGGTTGTCCAAGGACTTGGTGTATTATTTAGTGGATCGTTTGGACCCTTACATTCGTCCTCCTAATAGAGCCACTAGTTTAGATATAACAAACAAAGGTAAGGTAATTTACATAATACATACATACTTCTATGTGAAATTGCATTATAATTTACAATAATAATATAGTTATTTATTATACAAGACGATAAACAATTTTTATCGTCGTGTATAATATTTCGTTTTATTTTGTACTCACCTACCAGAATTTCTTGAATATAACCAGTAGATAAAAATTACTTTATTTCACTACACGATAAAAGACTACTTTATCTACTTAAATTAGTTGATACAAGCACTCTTTAACATTGAGTACAACATAAATTAATAAAATGGACGACTGTTGGCATTTTTTAAATTCTAGATATTAACTGCATTGAAGTTTTGTGCCACTGAAAGTTACAGATGCGCTTTTGCAACGCAAAATTTTTGACGAGTGGATAAAATTTCCAGAGAACTTTGAACAACTAAATGCATGAGGAGCATGGTTTTCCAGGGGTTGTTGGCTACATAGACTGCACATATGTTGCAATTGTTCCACCAAGCAGTGACGACCCAGACTTTCCGGAGTATGTTTATATTAACAGAAAAAACTATCACTCAATAAGGCCTATTCTGTAACTGATGTGTTAATTTATAACAATACGTTAAAAAATATCACCCTGTTAAATCCTAAATTGGTATTCTGTAAATCAAAATTATGTTCAAATTTAACCATCTCATGTTAATTTATACTGTTAAAGTTAAAATTTTGAAGGGTGCTAATAGCGTACCTTTGAAAAATTAATAGGGGTGTTAAATGATTGTCAAACTAAAATGGCAGCAGTTGCAGGGTTTTTATTCTTACAAAATGAAGAAAGGAGAAGACGGTATGTTATCAAAATAGTTTTATACTTATAACAAATAAATTAATAACAATGTTATTATTATTTTTTAGTCGTCGCATGCGATTAATTAATAGAAACTTGCGTGATGCTGCAAATTCATTTGACTGGCCGGAAGTTACATTTTTAAAATTGTTTCGTTTAAATAAAGAAACGGCTCAGTATTTAATTAATGAAATTGGGCACCATATAAACGCCGCCGTGCACCATTCTGCTATACCTAACCATCTTAAAGTACTTTGCGCTCTACATTTTTTTGGTTATGGGAGCTATCAACTCGATACAGACAGTGGTGGAAATTTTGGACTTAGTCAGCCTTCGGTTAGTAGGAGTATTTCCAAGTTAGAAATTGTAACGGGGCATTTAATAAACCTTTGGATAAAATTTCCTCAAACAGATGAAGAAATAAATAATAAAAAACGATTATTTCTTCAAAAATATGGTTTTCCGACTGCGATTGGTGTAATTGATGGCACACATGTAGCAATAGTTACACCACCCATCCGCCTGCTCCGTATTTGAACAAAAAAGGATTTTATAGTATAAATGTACAAATCATCACAGATGCTGAACTGGAAATTATTAATATGAATGCAAGGTTCCCAGTGTTCACGATGCTGCTATTTGGATGATGTCAAACATAAATAGGCATCTTCAGAACCGCCATTTGAACGAAAATATAGACTCTCACTTAATTGGTGATGATGGTTATCCATTAAGTCCTTGGTTAATGGTTCAGTTTCCTGGGCAAATTAAACCTCAGAGTCCTCAAGGACGATTTAATCAACAATTACGAAGGAGTAGAAACTGCATTGAATTATTTAATGGTAAGCTGGAAGGTAGATTCAGATGCTTACTTAAAGACAGGGTATTAGGTACATTACAACCCTATAAAAGCAGCAAAAATTATTTACACCAGTGGTGTGTTATATAATATTTGTAAACATTTCCGAGTGCTTTATCCAGATGATGATGAGCCCTTACCTGTTGAAGATATCATACTTCAGGAAAATTATAATGAAAACAGAGCGCAAAATTTTTATGTTCAAGGTCAACGTAGAAGAAACTTGTTAACTCAACATTATTTTAATCATTAAATATTAAATACATATGCTGTAATTGATATTCTTCTAATACATATAATGAAATACCTAAACCTACTTATAATTCCTATTACTACTTAATCAAATTTATTTTTTTTTGTTAAATTTTGATTTATAGCAGACGCTACATTGTTAATAGCAGCTGCCATATTTTCTTGGCTTCTTACCAAGCTTTCCAACTAGCTTACTTTAACCGAAGATAAAGACCTTTTCTTCTTTTTATTAAGATTTGGCAAATTTTCTTTATGAGGACTATATATTGGCATGTTTTCACCTATGAAATTTAGTAATCACAATGACTTAATTACTTCAAAATAGATACTTACTTTCTTTATCTATTATATCTTCCTTTGGAACGTGCACATTTTCGATGTCATTAAAGTTTTTTGTTGCGTTATTTTCATGGGGTTCATTTTCTTCAGCAAGCCCCGCTTCACCTACATTAGGAGCACGTTCTATGACAATTATATTTTCTAGATTAAGCAGTGTCTTAGGCCCACTACTTTTTCTAATCTTCATAAACGATCTTAAATAACTCCCATATCACTCTTTTTGCCAATGATACTTCAGGCTCTGTTATGTTATCCAACTTATCATCGTTAAGCTCCTATACTAATTCTGTAGTTTCGGATATAAAGTCTTATTGTTATTCTAATGGACTACCAATGAATAACGAAAAAACTAAATGTTTTGTTTCTTCAACCAAACCTTTGGATCAGTCAGTCCTAATAAAAGCATTCCTTTAAGTGAATCTGTTAAATTGTTGGGGCTTTATTGGACAACAAATTAACATGGAACGATTACATTATTTACTTGCTAAACAAAATGAGTAGCGTGTGTTTTGTTATCAGAAACCTGCACAACTTAGTCAATTTTCAAACCTTGAAAACTTACTATTATGCATATGTTAATTCTTCTATTAACTATGGGATAGTATGCTGGAGAGGTGCCACTGGCGTCTCTAGAATTTTGAAATCACAAAAAAGCATTATTCGTACTATTACTTATAAAAATAGACGCTCTTCCCGTAGAGAACTCTTTATAGATCTTGAAACTCTAACTGTAATTTCTCTTTCCTTGAATCCTTGAATGTGCTTGATGCGTTAAGGAGCATTCGGATAAATTTTGTAATAATATAGCGGATAATATTAATTACGATCTTAGGAGAAACTATAATTTGTTATTACCTCAGCATCGATTGTCTCTTACAGCTAGAGGACCCCATATAATGTTTATTAAAATCTTTAATAAACTGCCTGCCCAAGTTCAGGTTTTAAATGATTTAAAGGTTTGCAAACGAGTAATAAAAAAATACGATTAAAAAATCCTTTTTACACAATATTTCTCTTTTAATTTTACTAATATTGGAGATATTAAAATGTATTAATTGTATTTTTGTCTGTCTATTGACGTTTCCTACAACTGTTGTAAGTTCCTAAGAAATAAAGCTATATTTATTTATTTATTTTAGTATTCTTGCTCGTGTTCTTTTCACAGAATTTATAAAATCTTGGGATTAAAGTGTTCAAATAAAAATTAAAACAAAATAATATATTTAGAACAAAAGAATATTATTTTCCGTTGATTTGTATAATATTATGTATACCTACTATATTTTGTTATATTGTAGGTATAAAAAGTGTTCTTTAAATTCTAGAGTTAAATCAAACATTAAGCCACCTGAAGAGTCTTTTTTTATTTACATTGGAATAATCGAAAACATCTTTTTGTTTAAAACATCAGTAATTTGAGATTAAACTAATAAAAAGTCAATAGTCCTTTCAAACGCTTTTCAACATTTTAACAGCGATCGATCATGTATTGGCTTACCCTACCCTGCGTTATATATTTTATGATAACCGGTTTTTACACAAAATTAATTCGTTATTTTGCGGAATAACAACTTTTTTTACGATCGGGTCATCCAGACAACACAATGCGTAAAATTGTGTTTGGTGCTGCGGAGAAAATTATCTAACTCTTGAGGTATCCACTTCAATTTGTCCAAAATACCCTTTTTTATACCTCTCATCTCTCGCTATGTTGCTGCTTGTATATTGCACGACTGCCTAAATTTCTAAATTGCGTCCTCTTCTCTTTATCTTGAATAAAAACGTAATGCTAGAGTTAAGTGATGCTATGTCCAGTCTATAAAGTACACAGTTAAACCTTTATAATTCGTATTAATTATTATTGGAAGAGATACGGATCGAATTAATTAAAAGTAATAACTGAAATGTGTCTATGTCTTAAAAAAGTATAATAAAATATAATGTTTGTTAAAAGTTTATTTTCGCTTTATTTCAAAATGCAATACATAATAATTAGGATCTGCCATTAAAACCCTTGTTTTTTCTGTGTATCAATTTTTTTCAGGTTATTTCTACTACAAGTATTCCTAATTCCTAATATTATTCCTAATAATACTATTCCTAATAATAAATATTAATTAATTTTTATTACATGTATGTGGTCAGAAAGAGTTTTAATTAGGATCAATTAAAATTATGAATAAGTTAAACTATGCAGTTTCTGTCGGTAGTAGTCTACATATACCGGGTGGGGCATCCGTTACGCCCAAAAAGAAAATCCCTACTTCTAATTAAATAAAATTGTTCAATTTTTCCACACTTACCTGGCCATTAATTTTTTGGTTATTTTTCATTCAAAAACAAATCCAAAAATAAATAAAAAGTAATTTTCTCCCAAAAAATATAATTCTAATTTTTATACTGACCTACGCAGATTCACTTCCTACAATTGTTTACAAATTCAGAAAAAAATACCAATTAGATTTTGAATTAAACGCAATTTTCCATCTTAACTTTGAAAATCATTTTTATTTATGACTTGCTACTTGTGCCATCGTAAATTTAGGTGACAATGGGGAACTGCAATTGGGGTAAGATTCCAAGGTTTACAACAAAAAGACCCTTTAAAGAGGTCGGCTACCAGTAAATGATTCTTTTGTTATCAAATTATACCATTTTGTCATAAATCAAGTCAAATTTGAAATTGTGATATCACAGTTTGATGCGCTGACAGGTACAGATTCATTTAGTGTAAAAACTTTATAGGTAAATTAACAGAAAGTATTCATAAAACACACAAAACTGTTACGGACTCATTTATAATCCAAAAAAATAGAAAAACTCTCAAATTATACCCTACGAATAATTAGTTAGGTATATGAAATATCGCCAGTTTAAATTAATTTGAAGTCGCGATTTATCAAGTGCGCGTAACCGATGCCCCACCCGGTACCTTCAGGCTGCTGTATATGTCGCGCACCTCCATGACACTGGCAATGTCGTGGACAACAAGAAAAATGTTAAAAAAATCTATCCATAAAAATTTCGAAGTTATAAATTTTGCACTTTGACTCTATTTATTTCTGTTGGAAATATAATTGTTCAAGTTTTTTTGCTACAGGCAAATTAGAAGAGGAAACAATCAAACTGTATCCTAAATTGTAACTCTGTTTAATGTTATTTGAGGCTTTTATTGTATGTACATGGTGCTATTTCAGAAAAGGTGCGGTAAACTGTTATCACTGTTTAAAATTAATGAGTAATGTTTTGGTCAATGACTCATTGCACTTCCAGTTCGGATGCAAGAGGTTCGGATTAAAGCATGATTGGATTAACGAGGTTGCACTGTATTTTTATAAATTCTAACTTTTAAGAAAGTTAGCAACTAGTTATATCCCAGTTTCAATATATTTAGAATTGATTTTTCAAAACTACTAACGTTTTAACACGTCGAAAATTGTAGAATCTAACTTTAATGCCGAAAGATTCAATTTTTTTCATTTTTATAATTCTTATTAGTGTTAGTTTTTGGAGACTTTTAGAATTATATTTATACAAAATGTTTTTTAAAATATGAGAAAATAACATAGTAAGTATGGGAAGAGAAAATCCGCATTAAAAAAATACTCAGTTCCCATTTATTATGTTCTCTTTTTATGACAACGTATTGTTATACTGTTAACATAATTAGAAGTGATTTTCATACAGGTGGCCACCTGATATCGTCGCTAATTTATCTATTTTTGCTCGCATGCGCCAATCCCATTCTCCGTTCAAACTGTTGGCGGAATCAGTAGCGTCGCGACGTTCCTTGGTGGCGGCGGCGGCGGTGGCGCACACGTTTTTCGGCGTGCTTCACTACCAATTACTTAAACACTCGTAGAAAACAATCATGTTCAGCCGACCCCGACCGTAACCTAATCCCATTTTTATCTCCAAAGGTCAAGATTCAAAAATAAGATGTGTCTTTCTAAAACATTCAGTTAAAAGATATTCGACAACATGAAAACTGTGCGCGGACTTGTTGTCAAATATTCAGTTATGTTTAGATTGATGATTTCAATCGGTAAGTGGGATTTTTACGTATGTGACCAAAGCTTTGATTTCACGCACTTTTTTTTGTTTACCGAAAAACTGAAGCTCACACTAAATTTGCCATCGAGTTGTTACGTATAAACAAATCATTTATTAGAGATCAGGGTTCGCCCTTCAGGCGTGATGTATCGAATTCATTCTGTCTGAAAAATATGTTACAGTAATGAAAAAAATTATTACAATTTCACTCAAACTTGATTAATAAAGACTAATAAATTTAGTTTATGATATTTCTTGAACTAAAAAAAAAAATAAAAAAACCTCATTTAATTAAATGTTATAAGGTAAGTTGACCAATAAGTGACCAAGAGATGCAAAACTAAGAGGACTACTTGTACATATAAAATCTTTTTTTATATTTTGTTCAAAAGGCGATACATTTTATATTATTTTTTTTATATTTTCAAAATGGCCTATTTGAAGTTTCCTAAAACTTATATTTAATTCCAAACATTCGTACTAGGCATTTTCCAGAAAGACCAATAGCAATAACTTACTATTGCATTGCCTAACTGCTGTACAATTTTTAATTTTTGTTATACAAAAATTTATGAAAAGCTTAATTAGATCAAAAATCTCAAATTATCTCCAAATAAAATGATTTAATATTAACCAACACATTTTTAATCAAACTTTGGCTTCATTTCAGAAGCAATTTGCATATCCCTTTTAAAGAGTAAATAAAAGCACAGTAGAAATTACTCTGTAGAATAAATTAAAGCTCTTTCAGCACAACATTAAAATTTTATGTGGTTTAGTTTTTTTTTAATATTTTGGTTTGTGTTTTCATCACTTTCATTTAACTTTAATCTACGTGTTGCAAACAAGGCAACTAATAATTGAGAGAATTTCAATCTTGCGCCCTGACAGAGAGGTCGTCAGCTGGCCAGCACCTAGAAGGAGGATGCACTTGGGTTGCCACTTCATTTGGAAAAATTGAATTTAAAGAATGTTTCCTTTTTGTTACAATGACTACTACTTTTTATACAGGCTGGATTATAAAAAATGCCTCAAGATATAATTGGATTATTTTTAAAAACGTTACAATACTTTTATGGGCGCCGAATATTTATAGTTTCAATGGGTGCATAAATAAAAATCTTGATAAATTAATTGTTTTCAAAGCAATAGAAATTAAAGCAATAGAAATAGCATAAAAAGTTTTTTTTCAGATCATACAGGGTTATTCATAAATATGAAGCAATATTTGAACCTCAAAAATTCTCATCATTAGAAGTCGGACACGAGTTATTATTTAAATTAACATCAATTTATAGGTCATTTTTGAGGTTCAAATATTGCTTCATATTTATGAATAAGCTTGTATGTTGGATTAAAATCTTCGTAATGAGCTCGGAACGCAACTTTAAGAAATAAAAAAAATATTTTTAATAATAAAAAGTCATTTTTAGATCATAGTCTTTAATTAAAAAAATTGAATATGTAGTAGGTTGCCATTTAAAAAACTTTTTTTTTGCAAAATTCGAAAACTAAAAAAATTCCGAAAAATGTTGTTCTTGATAAATGGTCACATTTTAATTGTACTTTACGCTACACTAATTATTTTTTTCGTAAAGAGATTAATTTACGAAAAAAACGCTTGGTTCCATACTTTATATTCACCGTGTCTGTCTTAGTCTGTAATTAAATCTTCCAAAACATTAAATGTCTTTTATAAAACCCTCAACACAAATGTCAGAATGTAAAAATCAAAAATTTATAAAATGTATAAAATAATAATAGTTATTTATTATACAGGCGGTTAAAGTGGCCGTTTAATAAGCTGCGGTTTAATAACAGCGAATTAAACAAACATTTTATTCTGCGAGTGTAATACATCATACAACAACTTTCCGATATTAAAAATTAAAAATATTAGTCATCAAATCGTCAGACATTTACCAATTTTAATATTATATTCTTGGGTTATATTATGATTCCTAAGCGGCGATCAAGTCAGCGACGTGTTTTTTATAAACAAAGTTTAAAAAAAATATATTGTGCGTGTCAAGTCGTTTTCTGTGGAAAAAATTAGTAAATAATTTGTGCGAAGAAATGCATGATGTTGTTTCTTCTGATGTGGAACGCTCTTTGGATAGTAGTGATGCCATCCATAATAATGGATAAACTGCTTTTTCAAAATCTATTGCACCTTGTCCAAGTCCTGCGTTAAACATACGGTTATGGAAGCGTGAATCTCGAATGTCCAACAGAATCTATAATCTAAAATTTTTAATGCGCCGATTATTAAAGTTTAAATAAACAGAATAAACAATGGCTTTAATAGTTTGATTTGACATAAATAAACGTCATTTTATAAGGCAAAATCGAATAAAATAATTTATACATAAAAGTTTTAAGTTCATGAAAAAGATTAATAAAGAAGAGTCACCTTTTATAAAATAAGGCTTCAAAAGAAAAATTACTTCAGTTTTTTCATAAAATAGCACCAGGAGAAATAATTATTCGTAACAAGTGTCAACGAAAGTTTTAGCTTGACGTTAATTTGTAAAATAAAAAGACATTTTATCATGGAAATATTTATAAACTTGTCCTTAAAAATTTTTTTATGTACAAGCAAATTAATAAACGAAGTGATTATAAATATTTTATTCTGTTCGTCTTATGACTTGTTGCTGATATTTTACTTTCCAATACTGTCAAACGATCTTTTCTGTACGAAATTTGATCAACAAATATTGAAAATAAATAAATAAATAAAAAACAAAATTTATTAAGGAAATTACATTAATTAAATATGATTTATTCTTCGACACTGTCAAAATTTACGGTTTTTCTCCCGTGTAAGGAAGTTTTGTCAACTGTTTGGCATTTCTCAATACGAAACGTCAAATTATTTTTAACAGTTTTAAATCAAGTTTAAGCCTTGTTGAGTCTAATTCGAAGAATAAAATGTTGTATTCAACTCGTTTGAGTATAAATCGGACGCTTTATTCCACCTCGTGGATGGTAAACCACTCGGTCAAATAAAGCGTCCGATTTACACTCAAACTCGTCGAATAAATAACTATTAGTCCTCATTAAACTATTTCTCTTGACTTGGTACAAACATTTCTACACTGTTATCAATGTTATCACTTTCTAAAATCGTCTTGAAATTATGACTTTTATTATTTTTTTTGGTCTCTGAACTCTTCAACCTTATCATACCGTTTCCCTTCATAATAAATTAATTTTATAACAAATCAAGTGAATACATATAGCGGTTTACTTTTTGATGACAAAAACTGTTAAATGAGAATGTGACATCGCATCATTGTGAATATTGTAATGCAAAACAAAATCATTTGCCCATTTTTCTGGACTTATGTACTTACTTAAATGGTTGATCTTCTGTTGCAACTCAAAATGTAATCGCCATTCTTCAAATTTGGCTGTTATTTTGTGATGTTTACATACCTGGTACATTCTATGTTTTGAAAAATTTTCTTAAATACAATGATTTTTGCAAAAATATAACAGCAAATCTAGTTTTACTTTTTACAGTTAGTTTTGTAATTTTGTTCAAAATAAAATATACACTGTATCACCATATAGGTAAAATGAAAAAATAGTTTTTTTCAAAATTTTCAAAGTGTTCTTGTTTCAGCTTTTATTAGACTCGCCTCAGGCGATCGTTTCCAGTCTCTTTTTTTGTCCTCGGTCGTAAAAATTCACTGGTGGTTGATAATACAGTCGACCAATTTTGTTTTCGAGGTAGTAAAGGGTAAAAAAATCACCTTGTCAAACTGGTCAGCTGCGTCTGGAAGTAGTTAATGTACTGGTTTGGTTATGACGCGTGCCGTTATAATCAGGGTTGTCTTAAGTTGTAATTCACTTGTGCGTGTTATATTTAAATTTTTAGCAAGACTCTTGCTGAGTGATAATAATTTAATATACAGGGTGCGCCAGAACTCGCGTCTCAGAGAAAAATGACGTATAAGGTACCAGAAACATAGAAAAAATGTTAAAAAAATTATGTATAAAAATTTCGAAGTTATGAGGGTTTAAAATTTGCACTTTGACTCTATTTCTGTTGGAAAAAGAATTTTCCAAGTTTTTTTGCTATAGGCTATTAAAAGAGGAAACAAGAAAGCTGTATCCTAAATTGTAACTTTGTTCAATGTTATTTGTGGTTTTTATTACCAAAATTTTTGTCCCTTTACTAAATAATTATAAAAAACATATACAAGATCATCAGTATCCTTAAATAGATATAGAAAAAATGTCAAATGTCAAAACATAAATGTTCAAAATTTTTTGACAGACAGAATTTTTTAAACATTTTTTTCATGTTCCTGGTATCTTACTTTACTTGAAAATTTTCTCTGGAGCGCGAGTTCTGGCGCAGCCCTGTATTTTATACATTAAATTGTTATTAGCTGAAAGGAATTTTTTTTTTAATTTTAATTTTTTTAATTTGAACCACTGAAGCCAACCCTGCATATCTAATTAGACAGCGGTGGTTCGAATATGTCTTAAAAATCTTGATTCTACTTTATGCATGATTTTTCAAAATTAAAATTACCTATTACGATCAAGATAACATATAAATATAGAGAAGAATCCTACCTTGTGTAGGATTGTTGAGGAGACGATTTCAGGGAGGTTGATACTCTTGATAAGGTTACGTTCTTTTGGAAATTGAGGGTGTCTTCAAGTTTAGAGATTGAGGGTGTCTTGAGGGAAGTAGTGGGATTCTTTTATTGTAAGATGTTTGAACTCAACTTTTTATTGAACATCTTACAAAAATGACTTCTATAGTTGCCAACTAAAAAGTTATTAAGATTGACGCTAACATTATGTTAATAAGTAATCTTTAACCAAGCAGGGCTGAACCCCAAAAAATGAAAATTTAAGTTGAGAATTTTCTATGTTTTACAAAAGTCTTCACCCATCCGGCGACACACTGTATACTTACGTTTTATTGTTAATGTGCAGAAAATAACATGATTAAACATTCACCGGACGAAAAAGCTACTTTACATCTTTTATTTAAAACGATGGCATTTTATATTTATTTAAATAAAAAAGTCTTAAAGTTTAAAACACACTTCACAAGGAAACGACTGAATTTTTCAATATTTTCTAAAAGCATTCATCTAAATGAAGGAACGACAATTAAAATGTTTTCGTTCTCGAAGCAGCCTTATACTAACTTAAAGTATTTCGATTCGAACAAACTTCAAAGGGACAAATGGTTGCGTTTATGCAATTGATTGAAAATGAGACGATGTTTGAAACTGTTATTTGTCGATAAATCACAATATAAAAGTTCATGAAACACATAGGTACTCGTATATTTAGCCGGCACTAACCGTTAAAACCTTAAATTATTGGATTTGTCCGAATGACCTGTCACGACAGCGTTTACATTGGCTTAAAAGCTAATAATTTAAATGCATTAGAGGCCTCTAATTGACAATTTCAAACTTTATTACTTCAATACACTCATTGACGCGTTCATAATGGTGTTTAAAATTGCTTATTCATTGAAGGCAAAACTTGAACGAGCGCAAAATAACGAAATAGAATTTAAATTAGGACTAAAATAAGAGGAAAAGTGCAAAGCGGAGGAAGAGACGTTCATCCTTGAAAACAGCAGTTAATCTAAAGTTTGACTTCATATAGAGTTACAAACCATTAAGGAAGTTTTAATTTAGCGATATTAGCCTTCCGACTGGATGTTAATAAAGTTTTCATTGCAACCCCTTGATTACTTTATCATTTTTATTGCTCTCGATTTCATTCACGTAATGATTATACATTTTGATAAAATAAGACATTATTTATTTTTAATGTAACGATTTTTAAATTAAAAAATGTTGAACCAATTAATTATTGCTTTTTCAATGTTTGCACTAATTGCAAAAAAGTGAATGATACAGGTTGCTAAAAAGTTTGGATAGCGTTAAGTTTGAAGAGTAAAAAGAGGGTATTATCTATACAGGGTGTTTACGGTCTTGAGGTTGAAGTTTAAATGAGAGGATATTTACGGTAGAAGAAAACTAATACGCTATATAAAACAAAAATTCACGTTGTTAAAGGAAATTATTCATTTTACACTATTTGTTTGAGAACTGCTGCTTCGGCAGCAACAATGGCCATTACGTTGTGTTTCACCATAAATCATAATCACGACAACCAATTTATTATTTTAATATTTTGCCATACATGTTTATAAATTTGGAGAAAAATTAAGAAAAACGAATCAAACCTATTGGAAACCAACCATTCGCTGAAAGAGATTAAACAAAAGATCTTCGAATTTTGATAAAAACTAAAGCAAAAGCAAATCAAATGATGACAGTGTCAAAACTATGAAGTGACTTTTCTCTTTCATTGTCATGGATACGATTTTTTTATCTGTTGCAACAATACAATTTTATCTGAACAAGGAAATAATTCCAGTGACCCTCAAACCGTGTACCAATATTTTGGAGTTAAATAGTATTCTTGATGATAACAATTGTGTGAGTTTTTTTTCGGTTACATTATTATTTCTGTACTCTTCTATTACTAGGTCAATTTTCAAATTTTCAACTCCAAGACTGTAAACACCCTGTATTTGTGGCATTATTTTGTCCAAATAAATAGACGTCAACAGCGATGCAAGAGTAATTTTTCTTGTAAAAGTGTATTTTTTTATTTTTTCTAGGTCTTTTAGAGTGCATTGGTGGAGTCCGAATCAACAGACTGCAAGTACCGGAAGTGACGCAATTGGGCGACCCTGTCGTCCTTGATTGCGATTACACACTAGAGGAGTCTCTGGACGACGGATTGGTCGTTAAGTGGTTTTTTAACGAGACTCCGACTCCGATTTATCAGTGGATTCCCAACAAAAAACCGCAGGAATTAGGTGAGATTTCTCGTCCTTTTCCTCAATTCCGGCAAAAGAGAAAAAAATCACCGTCATTTCCGATTGGAACGTCGACTCGGAACGTTTCCAATGCAAGAATCTCTTCTATAACTTGCAATTATTCTGATTCGAATCAAAGTGGTGTTCATAAATAATTTATTTCCACGCTCCGAATAGATTTGGTAGGAATCGTACCGAACACAGGCCGATACAAATTGGTGAATAATTTTGTCTGAAAATTGCCAATTGAATTAATAGCTGAAAGCTTGAATTTGTTGGACATCGATCGACAAAGTTTGTTATTGAATAGGTTACAGGATATGAAGTGGCTTTAAAATGTTTAATTAGCGTTAATTTACTGATGCATCTAAAAATCATTTACGATTACTAGTTTAATAACAATACGTAGGATCAAACTTTGGTTTTCAGAAGTTTTATTCAGATCTTTTATAGTAAAATAATGTCTAAATTTACCTCAGCATTTTCAATGGTATATCTGTCAATTATTAATTAAATACCAGGCAACTATATAAAAATGTCTATATTGACAGTGTGTTTTATTTTATTTTATTATCGTAATTCATAAATGATAAGTCTGACATTGACAGTCAATGACAACGGTTGATAGTAAGTAGTAAAAAAATGAAGTTAACTATCTTAATGCTTGCTTGACAACTTCATAACACTCAAATGACTCTGAGGGCCAAAGTAATTTGTCTGCAACTGTACAATTAACTTGTCTTCGTTATAATTCTATGGCTCAGGAAGAATACTCCCTGTTTGTGTGTTATCACAAGAGCGGCATAATGCATTAAAAATGATTTTTTTAAACTCACTACCGTCACAAAGACATTTCGTAAACGCAGCAGTCAGCCGCGAACGTAGATTTCCCGCACTGCTGCACTAGTGTGCAAAATTATGCAAAATGCACGGGCCTTTGTGAGCATTCTAAATATAATTTGACTTAATAATAAAAAATCTGGTTAACAAAATACTATTTCTCCAATTTAGATGTTGAAAATTTCGAAAGAGTAAAATGAAATCGCTACCATGACTCTTTGGCAAGCGCATAAGCGTAAGGGCGAGCACCATTTTTTATTTACTATTGGTATCAATTAATTTTATTAATAAGAAAAAAATGTTAATATTTGTTTCAAGAAATGTTCTACGAACCTCGATGCGCGAAGACGTCTTTGGCGCATTTGCGCAAATGAATAATACGCTCCTGTGCGAAAAATGTCTTTTTGCACTAGGTTCGTAAATAATTATTTCCCACCTTATTCAGCAGGCGCTACATCTTTGATTAGAAAACAAACTTTATGTGATCATAAAAGTAGAATTGCTTTTAAGAATCAATTTGTATACGTATACTAGGGGAGACTGGTGTCAGCTGTAACAAAATATACAGGTTGCGCCAGAACTCGCGCCCCAGACAAAAATTTCAAGTAAGATAGGATACCAGAAACATGGAAAAAATGTTTAAAAAATTCTGTCAAAAAAATTTGACATTTATTTTTTGACATTTGGCATTTTTTATGTCAGTTTAATGATACTGATGATGTTGTATATATTTTTGTACAATTATTTAGTAAAGGTACAAAAATTTTGCCACAAACAACATTGAACAGAGTTACAATTTAGGTATCCTAAAGCTTCTTTGTTTCCTCTTCTAATAGGCTGTAGCAAAAAAACTTGAAAAATTATTTTTCCAACAGAAATAAATAGAGTCAAAGTGCAAAATTTAAACTCTCATAACTTCGAAATTTTTATAGATAACACCCTGTATATTATATATTTTCTTGTATAAACAAATCATCCGTTATTGTATTTTATTGTATTTTTTTCTTAGTAGAAAGTGACATTTCGGTACACTATTTCATATTTAGAAGCTACAACACTCGTATTGATTTCATATAATAGGGTGCCCATTTTATTTGTTCCCGCCTAAAATTTCATAAATAGGCTAAATTGGTTGCCTATTTATCAAATGCCTTTTCATATGAAACTTTGTATTTAAAATATTTTTTTGTAATGTATGTCAGTGAATTTTGTCAGTTTTTATTGCAAAAAATAATTCGAGTTGTAATTAATTCGTTACAATCCTAAAAGTGTACAACAACCCTGAAAAGACGGATATATGATATTAATTTTGGGAGAGTGCCGCAAGAATTATGATGCCTCAGTTTGCCTGTTTGCCATAAGATACCCAGGAAAAAGAATTCTATCAAATCATGTCTTCCGGAAGATTACAATTATTTGTTAATTTCATGTTGCTGTTTCCATTATTATACATTTGAGTTTTGAGTTTTTTTTTTTAAGTTTTCAATCTCAGTAGTAGTCAAGCACCGTTTATGATTATTCGATTTAAAATAGTAATAGTAGTACTCTTGTATACCGGTCTGTTTACAACTTCACAAAAATTAATCAACCCAGTAGATAGCAGAATCAATGTGTATTAACAGGCTTGCATCAGATTTTGATACAATTTGTTAATATGCATCGTATCCCAAAAACAGTAGGCGAGTATTTACTGATAAAACACTCAAGAAACGCATTACCAGAAAGATATTGACAGTCGATTCATTTTTTAATGTTTGTTAAAGATGGCGCTAAAATAACTCCTGTTACATTCGACACCTGTTACAATTGACACCAGTTTCCCCTACCTCAGTTGTATTTTTTATTGGACATATTTTAATGTGCTACTTTAGATATGTTGAAACAGAAGTGGGAAGAACTTTAAAAGTATATATTGTTACCATTCCAATTCCCCTTTTCTCTTAATATCCGATATAAACTTTATAGTTTGAAAGTCTCAATAAAAGCCAACAAGTGTAAGTATTTGACAATTTGTGTTTGTACAATTCGCCTCAACACTTTACTGAAATAAAATAAATGAAATATCGATATATACTAGACAAATTATTTGTTATTATTTCACAAATTTAACATTTACTTATGTTACTATTAATTTCTATGCGTCTCTGGAATAAACATTAATCCTTCAAATGAATATACCCCTCGGCTACTTTTGGTCGCCTCTAGCATTACCTACATTCTTGAGATTAAAATTGTTGCTTATTCCCTTGATACATAAATTACTATTATTAGCAATCATATTGTAATGTGTCAATTTCATGACAGATATATTGACGTTAGCTGAAGATTTGTTTTGTGTAAGTAGGTGATACTTTCAGGTATACTTAAGGGACGGCTCGACTTAGAATACTCGGCGAGCACCGATACGAATAGTGTGCACCGCGCCTTGCATATCATACAGCCCGGCCCGGATCTGTCCGGAGATTACACCTGTTTTGTTTCTACCTTCAGCAGTGAGGACAGGAAAACGAAAAGGATGCTCGTTTTTGGTAAGTTGAGTGTTCCTAGTAATAATCATAATTTGCATCGTTAACGTGGTAAGTGGGGTGACAATGGTTCGTTATTTCAAGTGGGAGCTTAATTAAAACATTGTATACACAGTTTGCAAGAGTTGCTTGTTTATTAGAGTAACCTTTTAAAAAACGTCCAAATCTAATTTTGGTTTTAAATTACTTCTTGCAACTTCATCTTCCAAAAAACATGTTGCAGAAAATCGTTCCTCGACGTTTTTAAAGTGAAACTTTTATTCCATCGCCCCAAAATTTTTCGTCCATCTATCGCATGTCGCATTACAGCCGGCCGCGGAGTAGGGGTAAAGTGAAAGGCGCTCGGCAGCGCAGCCAAGGCCAATATGGCGGCGCCCATGGCTCGCATCAGCTGACCGTGTAGAATTTATATGCTTACTCATTCGTGCAAGTGCTCTGCGGTATTTGTGTGTTTTGATCAGTGTATTGATCCGAAAAAATATGGTTTGAACATCAGACGTCTTTCCTTATCCTTATTCTTATTTGGAAATCATCCTAACGACAATAATTTAGTGTTGGAAATCCGAGTAGCAAACCTAACTTGCGTTAATGCCACCTGCCGGATTACACGCGAAATAGATCGTAATTGCTGCAGGTTAGAGTCTGGGGTGCAGTTTTTTTTTTTACTTTGGTACCCATTATTATTATTGTTTTATCACATTTTACTGTTTAATAAGGTATATTTCAGGTTCTAAATAATTTGGATCCCTTTGAGTTTATTGTATCTTCAACCGTATAATTTTGCGGCCGCTTTACGGCCGACTTTTGGTCTTTGCGGCCGATTTTTACCAATTCTTTCGTGCTACGTCCCCTTGCTACAAGGGATAAGGAAAGTAAAAAATCTGGTGTGAACATCACACGACTTTCCTTATCCTACTTATCTGGAAAACACCCTTACGACAATAATTTAGTGTTGGAAATCCGAGTAGCAAACCTAAGGGATAAGGAAAGTAAAAACTTTCACTTGCATCGTGGTTTCTTTAAACCATAGCAGATTTTTTGGAATATTTGCATATTTTACCTGTATTTTTTCATTTTAATGTCCATTGGAAATATTAATATTGCTGACAGCAAAACAAAATAATTGTAGTAAACATTTATTTTGTACCGTTAACAGATTTTGGAAATTCCATACACATACGCCTTTGTGTGTGGACGACGATGTATGTACATGTCTTAAATGTTCATGTGTAGGGGCCTAATGACGTTAACAACTATTATTTTTCCATTATCGTCCGCAAAATGGACGAAATAGTCCGTAAAGAAGTGTTTTTAATATTTTTAGTACTAATTCGTATGTCCTCAAGAAGAAGAATTATTAGAATTTTTAAATTTTTCAAAAATTAAGGAGTCTGATTTCCGACTTTGATTTTCTGTAAATTAAAAATTAATAGGATTTTTACACAACGTATGATTTTTAGGTTCAGTAAATAATGACTGACATTTTGCCACGATGCCGTATTGTAAAAATGCAGGAATTCTAGCACGCCTCGTTACCATTTAAATAAAAAAGCATGTAAAAACATTCATGAGTGTGTTCTCGCGGGACATGAGATGAAAACTTCAGCCGCAATTTTTACATGTCGCTGCAACGAAAGCTCAACTTTTGCACGAGTTGGTTTTAATAACAAATTAACTACGGTTTGAATAATTCACATTTACATATTCATACGGGAATTGCGACACTCCAAACAGTGCCATTCGCTTAATATAGGACAATCTACTTCTGGAAATAGTTGATATAGCATTGCATTGCCGTGTAATATAATAGGCAAAGTATTATGCAAATGTGATGAGCGCTATTACATTTTAAGAATTAATATTGCAATTTAATTTAATCCCAACTTGAATTCTGTACTATAACTGTTTCTTTTTATCTTAAACGAAAACTTCTATGATTGATCTTGTCTAATTTAAGTTTGATACTATTAGACTTAGTTTAAGCTGTCCGCAGCAATTTAAAACTTTCTCCAACAATTTAAATAAAAGTTCAACTAAAGTTGTCTCTTTTAACTTACACACTTGACTTACAAAGTTTTTCAGAACTGGATTTATCAGAATTATTTGTTTCGCGTATCACTTTTAAGGGTTTGAAACTTTTGTTTGTTTGTTAGATAGACGCTGTTTCCAAAAACAAAAATTACACTTTTATTTCTTTCCAGTAATATTCTATGAATATTGGGGCTTTTATGTAACTGAAAACAGTTGCACAAAATGCTTTGTAACACTGTTTTTGGCAACATTTTATGCAATACTTTTGTCATCACCGGCTGCATACTGTCGTTTATCGTGAGAAATGTTGTATTTCATCGAAACTAATGCAATTGAGATATTTTCAAGCAACTAGTATCAATTGCACAAAACAAAGTTGAAGGTTTATTTTTAAGCTAAAATTAAACTTTAAACATTTTCTGTTAGGATTAATAATGTCAAAAATTAAACCACCCCTAACTGAAAAACGAATCGACAAATAAACATTTTTTTTGAAATATAGTTACGTTCATTTTTTCCTTTTCCGAAAATGTTTTAAAAAGTAAGGGGTGCCATTTAAAATTTTAAAGTAGAGGTGGCTAGCGACTAGGGGATGAAACTTAAAATGTAACTAATGTTGGTTTTCAACTTCCCCCTCGAGATCCTAATCGACCTGTTTTTGCTTGAAAGTACATTTACTCAATGACAGAAGTTACTGAGACTGACTCCTTTTGAAATGAAAGCCCTGTATACATTAATTTGTTTGTTACAAAAATTGATGTACTTTCAAAAATTAACCATCCGGTAGCATTTCCAGTGCCCAAACTAGGTATAGGCGAAGTAGATCCCTGCCTATGGGCGCAAAAAAAATGTCGGTGTAACAAATGTTTACAAAACTGTTTTTGTTTTTTTCTTTAAATGCCAAACAGTCTTAACGTTGGCATCACTAGTAAATTCATTTATGGTAATTTTAATACAGGAAGTTGGCAGTTCCGGTTTTTCGAATTAATTTGAAAACAATGTCATTAAACGTCAACACAAAAAATCGTCTAAGAAAATTTAGAGACGAAACACCAAAAAAACAACAAATTCAGTACACTAACCATTTTTCGAAATTTGGAAACGAATAGTTCGCAAGCAGGAAGTTAGAAAAAGGGCCCGTTAAAATGTAGACGCAATTTGTTATGCACATCCTTAATTTTTAGCAAAAAATTGACAAGAATACAAAATAAACATGAATGATAACGAATCTACGCAATTAAATTAGTGTCTTGTGCATCGTTTTTGAGGAACGAGTTGAAAAAGTAACAATTTTGAAACTAAAACTCAAGAATTTACAAAATGCATCAACTTTGAGCTCATTTCAATAAATTACACAAAATTTCTTGCCAATCATCATAATACCTACTTGTATCTTTTTCTAAATAACTTTTTTCTGTACATACATCTTTTATCATCAAAGTTTTTTGTAGCAAGAATCTCATTTTTGTCCACAGCATTGTACTTACTTGCGGTGTGTTTCTGTCAAAATTATTAGCACTGAATTCTGTCTTTAGACCTTAGCTAATGATGTCTGTCCTCAGGTATCAAAATCAAAATTTTGACATTTCAATTTGAACACATAACCATAATTTTTTAACAAAACTTCTAGGGACAAAAGCAAAGAGCAAACAAAATTTGTGGCTGTGGAGACAAGCTGCTACCAATTTTTTCACCAAAATTTTAACTTGGTAATTTCCATTTAAAAAAAACAGACTTTACCTATAGTTGTGTTTTCCGATTAAGCAATATTTTGTGCTGCCTTAAAACATAAGTGAACTGTAGTTCAATTATTTTTGAGTTTATTGGTCGCCTGTATTTAGACATTCAGATATAATGAATATGTAATTTAGGTAAAATTGCAAAATTGTGGTTCAAATTAATATGTAAATAAATATCTACTGAATCTGCAATTAACCATTTTATCCGAATGTCACAACAGTCACAACTAATTGCAAACGGAATATTTGTGGATTATTAGGTTTTGCTTTATATATTCGTATGTAAACCTACCCAGATAAATTAATTAACACTTAATCTCAGTTAACAGAAAATTTAGTAGCCACTAAGGTAAAATTTAAAATAGGATACCGTTAAAACTTGGAATTGAGTTAGCTGTAAAAATATATAAGTAGACGCAAATAAAAGATTGGAACTATTACAACATTTAAATTAAAAGTGCATTTAAAATTGTTTTTCTCTAAAATTTAACTATTTATACAAATTAAAAAAAATATAACAATTTTGCCGTGAATGCATTAAATATTAAATTCACAGTAAGAGTATACATACATACGTATTAAATTAATTTTGACTGAAACAAAATGCGGAAAATGCGGAAATGAAAAAATTATGCTATTTATGTTTTAAAGGCTGTAATAAATTGTTTGTAAAACATGGATCGCCTTAAAATATAAGAACATAAAAATATTTATCCTAAAAACTGAAAGAGAACACAGTTAAATAAATAAATGATTACAACAGTCTTTAGTTACTGGAATTAAATAAATATCCGATGGCAAATTTATATGTTAAAAGGAAAAAGAGCTTGCGGCTTTTGCCTTTGTGTGCTTTATTTTAAACAAAGTAAGTATCTAGATGATTAAAGTTATTAAAGTGTGTGGTAATAATTTTCCGAATTTATATCAGCCAAATCATTAATGCGTCCTTGTTTACCAAACACATTCAACATTTCAAAATAAATCTTCAAATAAGGAGAAGTCACTGAATTGCAAATTCATAAATTAACCCTTCAAATTTCAACTCTTATTAATGCTAGGGTTTTCACCGAGGTTCAAATTTAGGAAGTTTGTTTGAGATAATTTAGCGGTTTCAATAACGTGCTTTTTTCACATTTTAGTCACTTTTGTACATACTTAGATACCTTGTTTCTCGGTCATGATAAATGGTTTAAAAAGTGACTGTTTCGCCTTTAATTAAGTAATAAAAAACTATACAAAATATTTACAAAAGTGGCTACTTGTTTGGATAAATCATGGCCTACTTTCATCTGTCTTCCGCTGCGCTCCATACGGCCGTAACATACTGTCGATTTTATATGGATACGATGAATTCTACTAACCCACAAAAATCATTCGGTAACTATCGTCATCAACTTGACAACTTTAAAACAACAGACAAATTTTTTCTCAAATTTTCAAAAAAGTTCAAATATGGGCAGAAAATTATTTGTGGAGAAAAAAACAATCTATTCGAAATTCCAAGCGATACAGCAGCTCGTGCTCAATGGATCAAAAATATTCAGGAATTTTGTGGTAATTTTAACAGCAAAAATTAAAAAAAACCTTTCCTTAAGTTCCTAGTACTCATTATAATAGGCAGAATGCTCTCACATATACATACATTTTCCAGTTTCTGTCTTATTATGCTATACTCCCCAGAATTTATGTGAAGGTTGAAATTACGATTGCAAAAATTAGTTAAACAAATAATTAATTTTTACTTTCTATTAGTTGTTTCAAAATTAAAACACTGCAGTGTTATTTGCAAAAAACACTTCAAAAAAATACATTAATAAATCTCGCAAAAGGATTAGATTAATAAAAGGAGCAGCACCCTCTGAATTCGTAAACAATAAAAAGTTTCTTCGTGTAACGTAATAAAACAATTATTGTTTTTACAACTTTCCTGAATGAAATTTTTCTGATTCTGATCTGAACCCATATATTGCAATAACTTATTCTGATAAGTTATCTAAAACTACACAAGCAAATTTTATTAATCAGAAAGAAGTACAAAATTTAAAGTATCATTGCAAGGTTCTGAATAATAAATTAAGAAATATGACCAATAAAAACAACCAATGTTTGAACAAAATTAAAGATTTGGAATCAACAAATGGAGAAAATTTGGAAAATTTAAGCTTGTTTCGAAAAGTGTCCAAAGGGGTAGAAGAAAATGACGGAAAAGCCATAAGGCTATAATAAAAAATTATTGCAAAAAAGGTCCTCTTTGGACAGAAACATCAATTCGGTTGTGTACCATTTGTCGATTTTGTTCTCCTAAAGGATACGAGCTCTGCAGAAATCATCTAGCGAAAATCCCAAAAATTACCATTTCTCGATATTTAGGACAATTCAACGGTTCGCGTGATTTGATAAAGAGAAGATTAATTGCTGAAATTTTGAAACTAAAAAATCCAGTGGAAAAAATTTGCTCATTAGGTAATCATCGATCGATGATATGTCTATTAAGGAAAAAATGTTTTATAGCCGATCGGAAAACTATATTTACGGCCTAAGTAATTGCGAACTCCACACGCTAGGAAAAAAACAGATGTTGCGGATATTGAGTACCAAATTCACAATACTAGCATTTCATTCATCTCTAAAATCTGTTGATTTATTGTTCTCAGAATTGTAACAGATAATTTTTCGGCAAATGTTAAACACTTTAAAAATCTTTTAATGGAGAACTTAAAAATTCGATTTTTCATCCCTTCGTGGCACCCGTGCCCCTGTTTTTAAGTTTTGATTTCACCATATACTCGTACGTATTAATATTTCAGACGATCGTTTACACTGGTTAAACGTTACATTTCCAAATTATATTGAAGATATTCAAAATTCCTCTCAGTTAGTCGGTCTCCAAGGTTTAACGGATGAAACTGCCCATGCTTTAATATTTACAGCTAGAAGTACATATCTTTCTGTTAAATTTCTTTTGCAACAAAGTGGATTTTACTATGTTTTATCGCGATCATTCAGTTCAGATGATGTTGAAGCTATTAGAAAGAATTAATTTTTAATGAATGAAGTGCAGATGATTTTCAGTTAACCAAGTAGATAGCACGATTTCGACGATATTTTTGAAGTTATGAGAATTGACTTTAGACTCGTTATGTTACGGCCGCATGGAGCGCAGCTGAAGAGAGATGAAGTAGGTCATGGGATAAATTTAGAAATTAAATATTTTATCCGCAAACGTCAGAACAATGACTTTTTTATGACTAAATGACACAAGTAAAAGTTTTATCTTTCAGACCTGGAGTAAAAACACCGTTTTTTTGACTACACATTTTTTACTTTTACCTGACATTTACTGCGAGATTTACCAATGTTGTCTCTTTTGCTGCTTCAGCATTTTCTGAAGTGGTACATTGTAGATTATCAGCATTCGAGATTTTACACTATAAACTCCACTAGTTATTCACTAGTAAATCAATCAATACTTTCGAAAATCTCAACACAAATTACGAAACTGACGCGTGATGTTTGTTATGATTTCGTTGCAAAGCGTCCTGATTATTTTGTTCATTTACTTGATAATTATCGTGTTGCTCTTTACTCTCTATCTGAGTACGTTTGCGGATAAAATACTCGTAGTATATATTATTTGGAGTAAAAGTGAGTTTATGTGGCTCCACTGAATCATTTGCCTCTCTAAATAAATATTCATCTTCGCCACATAATTTATCACTTTTACTTCTCATTGAGTATTACTTCATTACTATATTCATCTTCGCCACATAATTTATCACTTTTACTTCTCATTGAGTATTACTTAGAAGTTTTTCTATCACTTCTATTTTTTTTTTGTGTTTTACAATTTTATCACGTAAATATTTTTATTGTTGTTGGCTTTAATTTTTAGCATAAATGTCAATTTGAGCATGTTTTAAAGCAATAATTTGTTGTTCGGTAATAATTACAGGGTTACTTTACAGAAGCGTCATTATGTTAATTGTAATCAAACATCAGATTAACTGATCACGTGAACAAGCAAGCAATTAGATGCTCAGATTCATGAGTTAACCACACATTAACATGTAACAACGAATTAATTTTAATTCTCCTACCTGTAATCCGACCCATAAAGGTCAGACAAAAATTTTTAGTCAAAATAAAAAGTCGTTGCTTATTTATAAAAAAAAACCTTCTGGAAGATAAGCTGTGCACTCATATGGTATTGTAAGGAAAACTTTGGTAGCTTTAAATGTTTTTTTTTTTTTAATATTCCACTTCTTTTCTGAGAATCTTTTGGCAGAAAAACACTCATCTATAATTTTTGATTGCCTTTAACGCGTAAATAATTAGAACAACTTACAATGGGTTTTTAAGTCATATATTAATTCGAGTACCTCTTTTTTTTCTTCACCTCAACACTCCAGACGAGATTTTTGAAATTATAAGAGTAAGCCATCCATAAGGATTCTTGCAGATGTTGATCGATAAGAGCATGTCAGCCTCTTTTTCAATTGTTCGGTATTATGTCGAATTTAATTTGGACATAACATACTTAACTCTTTCAGGTACACACTTTAATATATTTAAAATGCCGTACAGGTACAACTATACAGGGTGTTTACAGTCTTGGAGTTGAAAATTGACCTGGTAATAGAAGAGTACAGAAATACTGTAACCGAGAAAAAAACTCACACAATTGTTATTATTAAGAATGTTATTTAACTCCAAAATATTGGTACACGGTTTGAGGGTCACTGGAATTATTTCCTTGTACAGTTAAAATTGTATTGTTGCAACAGATAAAAAAATCGTATCCATGACAATGAAAGAGAAAAGTCACTTCATAGTTTTGACACTGTCATCATTTGATTTGCTTTTGCTTTAGTTTTTATCAAAATTCGAAGATCTTCTGTTTAATCTCTTTCAGCGAATGGTTGGTTTCCAATAGGTTTGATTCGTTTTTCTTAATTTTTCTCCAAATTTATAAACATGTATGGCAAAATATTAAAATAATAAATTGGTTGTCGTGATTATGATTTATGGTGAAACACAACGTAATGATACTAACGGCCATTGTTGCTGCCGAAGCAGCAGTTCTCAAACAAATAGTGTAAAATGAATAATTTCCTTTAACAACGTGAATTTTTGTTTTATATAGCGTATTAGTTTTCTTCTACCGTGAATATCATCTCATTTAAATTTCAACCTCAAGACCGTAAACACCCTGTATATTTACTGGATGTTAAAAATAATCATTCTTCAAGTTGATTTAGAAAAATAAGTATTAAAATAACACTAAAGACAGTTTCATCGGTCTATGACCAATTATATTACATTTCAGATTTTTTTTACTGTCCCCGGTAATTTCATTAACTTCATGAACCCCTCATAAAATTACGTACATTTTTGACAATTTCAAAGCATTTTTAATATGAAATAGTCATTTTCTATTACCTTTTTAGTGACAAAATAGGTATATAAGAAACAAATTAAGAAAATAAAATAGTATTATAATGAACAAAAAAAATAACAACAACAAATAATAAAAACAAAAGCAAACTGAATAACACATACGATCTCTAACAAAAGTTATTATTTTTTGTTATTCTTGAAAGCAATTTTTCTTTTTGCCTAAACAGAGAGACACTCGACAAGTTACACACTGCCAGTTACTTCTAGTCTCTTGTTGTTTGGTGCTACATAATGCACATCGACGACGACTGGTTATCATCCTTGCTGGCTGATGTGCATTTTCTGACAACCTCAGACCATCTGGTTGCAGTCTTTTATGATTTTTTTATTTTTATTCTTTCATCTCTTACAACTTTTGATGACAATTTATTTGTAAGACTTCTGTGGTTTACTAGTTCTTCTATTATTTGTCTACGCAAATTCTTCATTGTCATTGTCCATCCAGTAATTTATACAATATAAACGAGTTTACGATGCAAGTATCAAGGAAATAGAAAAAAATTCTGTGCCACCATGTATGACTTGTTCTGTCAATTTAATACGTGTTCTTCAGCTGATCAAATTTATCAACAAAATTCATGTTTTTGTTGTAATTTTGTACAATTTCAGGACATACATACCACTTTATTAATTGTTCCATTTTTTCTCGTCTTTCAACCCTGCTTGCATGTCTTGGATCCAAATAGTTTGTTATCATGTGAACCATCTTCTATTTTTCCATTTTAAAACAGAAAGTCCCGATGCTGCTGAAAACCATTCGTAATCACTCCGCTTAATATTTATCTGGACAAAAATTTGGCAAATTTTTTCGGTTGGAGTTTATGGTTCCACAAGCATATAATTTGACTTTGAGAAGATCTTCCATAAGTTTGGTAGAAGTAAAATAATTGTCGAGGTAAATTTTATGGTTTTTATAAGTAAGACCTGTTGTCAACGTTTGTACTACCCTAGCACCTAAACTCTTCTCTAAATTATTTTCACATTTATAATTCAATATTATAGCAATATCCAGTTTCGTCAGACAACACCCACACTTTATAACCTCTTTTTATTGGCTTTTTTGGCATATATTGTTTTAATGTGCTCCTACTATTGAATTTTATCATTGATTCGTCAACCACAATTTTTTCATGAGGGCAAAGATTGTGCATAAAATTTTCTTTCACAGAATTCAGAAATGGTCGTATTTTATAAAGTTTATCGTAACCAGGTTCTCCACGTGGTGGCATTTTAGAATTATCATTTAGATGTAAGTTGGATAAAGTAAGTGAAGTGTCATTTGTTCGCTGATATAAGGATCATGTAAATCTGGTGCAGAACTCCAGTGATCTCTGTAGCTGGGATATCTTTTTATACCCATTAGTAAGTTTATCCCAAGAAAGACTCGCATTTTCTCAAGAGTTGTTTTTATACTATATGGTTTTCCGTTTTCATTTTGTTTCTGTTGAGCATAAATATTAGTCTGCTCAACAATGTTATATAACATTTGATTGGTTATAAATAACTGAAAAACGCTAAAAGAGGTGGCAACTCCAACATTTTGCTGAATCGAGTGAGGCACTCCAGCATATTCAATAAATGGTTCCACATCTTTCAGAAAACCAGGTTTTGTTTTCATCCAAAAGTTACTTTTTCATTTAGGGACGAAATTTTGTAATGGTATAAAATCCTCATCTTCCCATTCTTCATCATCCGATGCGGAATCAAAATTTGCATCAATATCTTCCTCACTTAGTTCTGATTTAGAATAAGAGGGAATTAAAACGTGCCGATTTATAGTTTTGTAATAAATGAAACTGCAAATGATTTTTCATAGAGCTAATATTTTACCCCTGAAGTGTAAAAAAGTTTGTACCTTGGATGAACAATAACGACACCAATTGAATAACACTAATGTAATTTTTTATTTTTTTTAGGTACTATTTAGTATTATTGACAAATTCAAAAATTACTTTATTTATTCTATTGACAGCCTGCCTACTTTATCTATTTGCAAAAATATTAATACTTACATTTTTTTCTCTATATAATAAGATAAATAAAGATTCTAATTGATAAATCTAAATGCATATCTCAAAAAACTAAGAATAATACGAAATACAGTTAATAAAAATGCACAATATTTTCAATGTAATGTTAAGCTAAAGTGGTTACGGACATATGCTGGAAATTCTCAATGACGTCACAAATCCTATTAGTCGAAATAGGAACGCATTTGCGTGACAAGCCGTAGGATAAAAGTTCTACTCCCACTGAAAGCAATTTTTTTTGTTTTGTTTTTTCCTTCTTTTCATTTATAATAATTATTATCCATTATGTGGATGTTCTCAAAAAACAATTCATTTTTTTAAGTTAGAATAACTATGATAAAAATGAAGGTATCCCAACTTATTAATATTGTATAATTTCCATAATAATATTAAAATTATTGATTGCAAATAAAAAAATGTTGCAAACTTTACGAGAATAATGTAAACGTGGCGAAAAACATACAATCGCTTGCAAAAGATTTTGGTCGTCAATGTCATTTTTTGACAAACTTATTTTTGTATAATTTGAAATTCGTGCCATAATTTCATCAATTAAGTACGGTCCTAAAGTTTTGAGAAGTTTTTAAGATGTTTACAACTTTTTCAAAACTTTTTTATTTTTTAATAAACAACACTAACAATCAACTGCGACCAACTTTGATAAAACCCACACATTAGAGGTGTGGGTGGCTAAGTGCTACCCGAGGTGCTACCAGTTGTGAGATAAATTAAATGGTCACTATGAATTGATCGCGACTTTAAAAATATTCCCAAAACATTAGGAAAGTCAATAGACGTTTAAACTAATTTTGACTTTTTGAGACAGAGAAATTAATCACAAAAGGTCATTTGCAAAATTTCTGATATAATAGCATATTAAACAACAAGAACGGTAGGAACATTTTACCGATCGAAGACAACAATTGTTTGTTTTCTCTGAGACCGGTAAAGCTTTGGTTTCCTAAAAAGCGGTACCGTAATATTACGGCCGTAATATGACGGTGAATGACGTCATAAAAAACGGTGTAATGTTTTTGAATTGATACGGTTTTTAAGAATTTGAGTGTAACAAAAGATGGGTATATATTAGAGACTACTACATCAGACGAAGGGGAAAACCAGGCACAGGTTCCAGTAGTGAAGCGGAAAAAAAACGATGCGTTTTGCTATCATTTTTGGATAGTTGTCCTTCAACAAAAAGAAGGTTTTCAAAAAAACATTTTGTGCTAAAATATTGACACGTGTTTTTTGATTTTTTAGCACTATTACTAATATTGTGGATCATGCAAGTCCTTCAGAATTGATTGACGCTAATGAAGGTGAAAAAAGTTCAATACAAAGTGAATATATAGAAAACATTCCTACACCCCAAGATACCTCTGTAATAAGAGATGGAGAAAACGAGCAACTTCAAGACAATGTACAAGTAAGTATTGATGAATTAAAAAAAAACATTGGTAAAGATGGGATATATTTAAATAGTTAAAGAAGAGGTTTTTTATATTTTTATACATTTCTATTTTCCAGCCACCTATTAAAGTTGTAAGATCTAAGAAAAGGAAGACATCGACACACGCAGAGGAAAGGTTGCAGTTGCTAAAAAACATAGCACAGCGCCATACTGTAGAGACAGACGAAAATGATCATTTTTTTGCCTTAATGGCAAAAATTGCCACAATTTGAACAGGCACAAATTCGGATGAAAGTGAGCAACCTTGTGAGCAATGCAGAAATGAGTTACTATCAGAATAATTCAGAATTTGTTCCATTGTCGCCAAATAATAATTTTGTATTAGAAGATACATCTTTTGTTGACGTTGTTAAAAATTTCACGCAGTTGTAATTATTTTAATTTTAAATATATAAATACTTTAAGTCATTATAACAATCAAAGTAAGAAATATTTTTTTGCCTTTACCTATTGTTCTTATGCTTTTATGAATACGTACCTTAAAAATAAGCAAAGCTTTTCTTCAGCCGATATCGGCTTTAGGTTTCTGTTGCACGGGTTAGTCTTGATATCATCCTCTATAAAATTTAGTACATATCTAAATAACGATGGAGTTAAACGGAAGTACTCTTTAAATTTTGTCTCATTAGTAAATAAGTGGCGACAAATTAGTATGTTATATGCGCCTTCTTGCGACCGATTTTGAAATATGTCTGAAACAGAACTTCGTTCTTCTTCTGACGAGTCTTCCTCATCTGCTAAATATATTAATAGTGCCAACTCAAGATCATCCATGTTATTTTTCGGGGTAGGTACCAATTGACACGACCGACAGTTTAAGTTTTGACAAACTGATTATAATAATAATTAATGACAAAGCCAAGACGGCCGCTATATAGCGGTGGTGTTTTTTTACAACGCACTGTTCACCGTCAACGTTACCGTCTTCGTCAACGCTATGTGACGTCATTCACCGTCATATTACGGCCGTAATATTACGGTACCGCTCTTTAGGAAACCAAAGCTTAAGTCCTTAACGGTTCGTGATGCTTATGACATTTTTTGCACGATTGATTTTTCTTAGTTTTTTTTAATTAAATATCTGAAAAATGCTCTAGAACGCCAAAATACTTTTGCGACGACTTTGAATACTTATCAACGAGTTTGTCGTTAGCAACAATAGATAAAATACTCACCGACGAGTTTGGGATAGCAACGACTGATAAAACTTACTGTCTTCGAAACAGACGTAGTAATAGTATATTTACCATCAAGAACGGTAAGGAAATTTTACCGTCTGAGATCGGTAAGTTCTTAACGTTCGTGACGCTTATCACTAAGGCTCGGATTATACAGGGTGAATATAAAGTATGGAACCAAGCGGTTTTATTTTTAATCATTTGCCTCCAAAAAATAATAATTAATATAAATTAAAGTAATATTAAAAATGTGATCGTATTTTCAGAACGAAATTTTGTTTTGTTTTTGAGTTATGCGATTTTTTTTGTCAAAATTGCAATTTATGTAAAAAAATTTTTTTTAATTAAATATAAAGCAGATAGTTGTAATCCTTAGAGTATAGCTTTTATGAGAAAAATGCTTCTATAGTGGGTTGCCATTTAAAAAAATATTTTTTTTTGTATAACTCAAAAACAAAAGGAAATTTCGAAAAATTTTATTCTTGTTAAATCATTACATTTTTATAGTACTTTATCAGTCATCAATTAGTTTTTTCAAAAAATAAATAGTTTAAGGAAAAAACGTTTGGTTCCATACTTTTTATTCACCTGGTATGCAAAATGCATATTTGTTATTAAGAGGTATATCAACAAAATTGTAAGTTTTCTATGCATATCTAATGTTTTTTAATTAAAATAAGCCAAATAAAAAATGCGTATTTTGCATATTTGGGCAACTTGGTGCATATTTTAGGAAATATTGCATATTTGTGCATATTTCCTTCAAATTAAAAATTTCAGTTCAAGTTAAAAATGGACAGTTTATGAAAAATTCAAAAAAAAAAAAAGATTTCAAAATATTTTAAAGAGAAAACAACCGGTAATTCGTAAGCCAAACTCAAAAAATTAGTACCCTGCTGAGTGTTTCCTTTTTAAGTTTGTATTAAACAAAGTGTTTTTTTTAAATCATTTGTTTCCAAAAAATAATAATTAAAATAAATTAAAGTAATATAAAAAATGATCTTATTTTAAGAACAAAATTTTGTTTTGTTTTTGAGTTATTCGATTTTTGTTGTCTAAATTGCAATATATGTAAAAANTAAATTAAAGTAATATAAAAAATGATCTTATTTTAAGAACAAAATTTTGTTTTGTTTTTGAGTTATTCGATTTTTGTTATCTAAATTGCGATGCGTAAAAAAATAATTTAATACAAAGTAGATAGTTGATCCCTTAGATCATGACCTTCATGAAAAAAGTTTTTTTTGGTGGGTTGCCATTTAAAAAAATAATATTTTTGTAAAACTCAAAAACAAAATAACAAAAATTTCGAAAAATTTTATTTTTGATAAAACATTACATTTTTATAGAACTTTATAATTCAGTTTTTTCAAAAAATAAATACATTTGACTTTTTATTGTTCAAAATTTTGCATATTGTTGCATATTTGGCATATACTGGAGCATATTTCTTAAGATTTTGTGCATATTTTTGTGAAATTACGTGCATATATATGTGCATATTTTACGATTTTATCGTGCATATAATCCGAGCCTTACTTATCACATTTTGTACTCGATTGATTTTTGTTGTTTTTTTTATAAAATATTTAATGTTCTGTTTTTGAATGCTTACCTACTTAGCAGCAATAAACAAAATACTTATAGACGAGTTTGGGATAGCAACGAGTAAATACAACTTACTGTCTTGGAAACAGACTTGGTAAACAATCAAATAGAACTCAATCGCGCAAAAACAATCGAATAGAGTCTAATCCTGCACAAAAGATATTTTTTTAGTGACAGTTACGCAGGGCCGTAACCATGATTTTATTTCGGGGCGGGTTTCTTGTTGGTCCATGAAAATGAAATGAAAGAAGGCGGATTAAAAAGCAAAAATCTCTAAGTACACGTTTTTATTTTAAATTGAAATAAGAGATCTTAATTAAACATAAAAAGATACAAATTAACTCACAAAAGTAACAAAAAATAAAATAAATTTTTAATACTTTTTATTGTTACAAATTTAAACAGGAGATAGAATATTCATTTTTAAAACAAAAATTTTCTATGAACATATATCGAAAAATGCTACGCAAGGGGTGCGTCTCTTAATAGGTTTTTTCAAGATTTAAGAAATGATATTAGAAAAAAATTTCAAAATTTGGTACAGATGATAACTTTTATACACTTAAACAAGTACAAAAATAAAATGTTGAAATTTTTAATTAGGGGCTTCCTAAACTAGATGGGATTAGGGTAAACATGTACTCTAACTATTGTGCCTGTGGTTTCTTGCCACTTTCAGTAACAAAATTTCATATTTTTTCTTAAAAAAAGGTGTTTTGTGTTTTTCCGATACAATTTACGGATTTTTAGTAAAAATTGGTTTAAAAATTTATGTTAAAGACCATAAACAGCATAACAATTAAAAATTAAATTTGTTTTACCGTTTAGGACGCCCCTGATTAAAAATTTTGTTATTTGGCATTTGTTTAGGTGTACATATAAAGGTACCAAATTTTGTATTTATCTATTCTGAAATATTAAGAAAAACCCTTTAAAAAATGTACCTTTTTTAGGGGGTGTAGCTCCCTTTCATAGCATTTTTCGAAACACTTTTGTCTTAAAATTAAATATTCTATCAACTATTTAAATTTGTACCTAACAATAACAATGAAACACTGTATACTTAACACATGAAAAATTAATTCACAAAAATTTAAAATTAACTCACTAAAATAACAAAAAAAATAAATTTTTAACACTTATAACACTATATGTATAACAAAGTGCTCAGCATT